>NC_135355.1:16160485-16460485 GCF_051622035.1 Arctopsyche grandis
TCGATAAAAGAATGAGATGGGCACCTCACATTGAGGCAGCGAAATGCAAGGCGATGCGGGGTATATTTTCAATATACCCAATATTTTATCGCCATAATTCATCAACTAAAAATAAAATCAAATTATATCACGCGCTCATATTACAATTATTAACCAATGCTTCACCTGTATGTAATAACGCCTCGAATACTAACCTTTCCAAGCTCCAAATAATACAAAATAAATCCATTAAAATAAATTATAATACATCCATACATACCAACTTGAAAAAACTGCATCCCATAAATAATATTCCGTTTGTTACAGACATCACTAACAAACTTACCAGTAGATTCTATGACAGAATCACTAATTACCATACTTACACACTTGTGAATAGTCTCGGTGATTAAAACAAAATGTCTATATCCTTCAGGTATAAACACAATCTGCTTAAGGTCATCGACTTTAGAGAGTCTTTAATTAATATTATTTATTAGATGTATTATGAGCATTTATAAGAATTGTAAATAGGTTTTTGAGCTCATTTTCCTATTATGCTGTACATTAACATTAGAATAATATATGTATAATATTATGATTACTAACAAAATTAAATTAAAATTGTAAAATAGAAAATGATCAGTAGATAAGTAGCTATTAAAATAGACATAAGATGTATTGTGAACATAATTTAATAATAATAAAAACCATTTTAAAATCTAAATATATAACACAAAAAAAGCCATACAACTTCAATGAAAAATTGACATTATACAAAATTCACAATATTGATATTTGATTTTATAAATTTCATGAAAAAATCACTGCATATTAACTTATGAATAAATAAAAAAATGGATTCGAGGTAAAAGCACAAGCTTCACTCTGCCACAGAGGCTGTCATTACTCATACTGCGGATGGCAGATAACAGGAAAATTATTTTCTCCCTACAAAGTGTTGCGAGACGCTCTGTGATCATTTAATTTTGGGTGATTGATGAACGCTTAGATGGCGATATGACAATACCCAATTATCTAACACATGGCAAAGTTCGACGATGATGTAATTAAATTATCGCGAATCGATTTTATCACCCGAGAAAACCCGCTTATAATTTGATCGATACAACGCTATCAAATTTATATTTGCATTTACGCGAAATAACCATAAATCTAGAAATGGTTCACATACATTTCTAGATTTCTAAGATTAAATAAAAGACATGTAATCAAATAAAGTAAGAAAATCACTTTGATTCATTGATTCGTTTTGTACAAATTGACGGTACAAATAGTTAGTACCGTCTAGTAATTATTCATTGAAACAATCCACCTAATGTAAAAACTGCAATTACATTGATTTCATGTAAAAAAATTCGGGTGTGACCAACCCATGACTTTATCTATGTATTTGAGGAATATAAGAAGGTTACAAAACAAAATTCGATATTGAACTAATAACTATGATAGCGATACAAATTGAGCGCAAATATATGCAAATACTTGCACAAGACAAAATTTCTACTTCCGGTTGGCGGATTTTGTTCAAATTTTTTTAATTATTTAAAATCAGTATAATTATTATACACATTTAATATCAAGACGCTTAAAATAATTTAAAAGGTCAAAATAAAATAATTTTCGGTTTTAAATTCGGTTTTAAATCCGGTTCATTAAATTTGATGGTTTTATTTTTTATTTTTACTTAAAATCACTATCTCTATTGTACACAATAAATATCAAGACGCTTAAAATAATTTAAAAGGTCAAATTTAATGAACCGGAAGTGGGATTTTCTCCTATTAGAAACGTCAAAAATTTTGTCGCCTGTATCCTGTCCACACCCCTAAACGTATTAAGCTGAAAATTTATATTTGTGTTGTTTATGTACTAACTTAGATTTGGTAACATTTTGGTCAGAATTCGTAAACCGGAAGTAGTTTTTTTTTTAAAAACAATATTTCATTATTTTTTCATTATTTTATTTTGACCTTTTAAATTATTTTAAGCGTCTTGATGTTTATTGTGTACAATAGAGATAGTGATTTTAAGTAAAAATAAAAAATAAAATCAGCAAATTTAATGAACCGGAAGTGGGATTTGTATCTCTTAGAAACGTCAAAAATGTTGTCGCCTGGATCCTGTCCACACCCCTGAACGTATTAAGCTGAAAATTTATATTTGTGTTGTTTATGTACTAACTTAGACCATTAAACCATCAAATTTAACACTTTACTGTCCGCTCACGCGTATATGCGTGAGTAAAAACTTTGAGTAAAAGTCCGCTCACGCGTATATGCGTGAATAAAAACTTTGTATAGACGTCCGCTCACGCGTATATACGTGAATAAAATTAGCTTGCGCTTTGTGTACATACACGCACACAAAAGCAAATTCCCATACATATATGTATCAGTGGCGTGCGGTGACTTTTCAAACAAGGGATGCTGTCTCTTGTTTGAAAAAAAAAACCGACCAATTTATTTTTTAAAATTTTATTTTATTCTTCGTTCCTTTTTACAAAATTCATCGATAACCGCATCATAGAATTTTTTATTGTTTTTTAAATTTGACATTATTTTCTTTTCGATTGCAATTTTAGTAAGACCAGAGAGTCTTTCTTCACTTTGACTACTTCTGGTGAACGTTTTAATTCTTTTCATAGTCGAAAATGATCGTTCAGCCGATGCGCTCGTGGAAGGTATCGTACAAATTAATTGTATTAAACTAAATACTTGTTCCAAAACTTCTATTAGATCATCTTTCACAATTAATTCCTTTACGTCATTTATAGATTTCAAATGAAAATCTTGCGTTGAGTACATGTAAATTAATTCGCTTTTTAATTTCATCAAATCAAATTATTTTCCATAAGTTAGGTGGAGTGATTTAAATAGGATATCTGGAAAATTATTTTCATATTCTTTAAATTTTTTGACGTTAAAAAAAATTAAAAGAAATTTTAAATTTTCGATATCTCGAAATCGATTGGTTGTATTTACTGAAAGAGTTTCTAAAATTTCAGAATAGTGAAGTTTATACGTTGTTTTCACATCTTCTTCACATTCAGCATATTTTCTTTTTCTATTAAAATTTTTAGTTATTACTTTGTTCCACAATGAATCAAAATCGTCTTTTTTGTTATCTAAATATTTTACAAATTTTTTAATTTCACTTACGCAATACGATATGTCAAAGGTTTTTTTTTTGTAAAATTTCAAATAAAAAATCTGCCGAATTAAATATTGCAGAAAATAAATGCAAATTGAAATTGAATTCAAACTCTTTTAAATAACGATGAAGGACTTCAGCATTTATGACAGCATCAGTATCCCATTCGTCTTCATCATTAATTATTTGATTAAATATTTCCATTAATTCTGTTTGATATTCTAATACCATATTTAAAATTTTGCTATTGTAGTTCCATCGTGTAGGGGCAGCAGTGGGAAATCGTTTTTTTATTTGACAATCGAGAAGGGAAATTCTTCTTGAAGACTTACAAAAAAAAGTTGAAAATGACAACATACGGCTGAAAAAACGTTTGCATCCGGATATATGTTTAACAGATTGCGACAAAACTAAATTCAATCTCTGAGCGTAACAATGGACAAATAAAGAATTAGGACAAATATCTCGAATTTTTCGTTGCACTCCATTATGCTCCCCGGACATTACAGCCGCTCCATCATACGTTTGTGCAATTAATTTGTCCAAACAACCAAATTCTTCCAAGGTCTCACGTATGTGCTGAAAAAGAGAATTAGCTGTTCTATTGGGACTAACATCGACAAATCCAACTAATCTCTCCTGAATTTCATTGTTTTCACCTACATATCTAAAAATAGTAGATAGCTGAGCTTTGCGACTGATATCTGTAGATTCGTCCACAATTATGGAAACAAATTTTGATGCACGTATTTCAGTTTTAATCTCATCTAGCAAGACTTTTGATATTGCGGATACCAAGTCATTTTGTATATGGTTCGATAATCCAGTAAACACCGTAGAGTTATCTAAATGAGTTTTCAATTTTATGTCTGATTCACTCAACAGATACAGCAATTCAATATAATTCCCTCTATTTTACGATTCCTGGTGTTCAAAATGTCCTCGTAAAGGTTGTTCTTGTTTTGCTAAAAAACAGATCGCGCTTATTAATTTCGACAAAATGTATCTATTTGCAGTAACTTCTTTGTTGTGCATTTCAATATTTGCTTTAAATTGAGCACTTAAAAAATTTTCTATACGAGGTCCCTTTCCAAATTTTTTAAATTGAGCAGCAGAACATATGTGAGCTTGAGAACATTCATGTCTCTTGCGCGATTTACTTAAATTGTTTAGGTCAGAAAATCCAAATTTACTCCAGACATTCACTTCTTGAGAAAATAAAATACATGGCCAACAGAATAATTTCGTTAAGTGAGCACATCCACAAATCCATGAAATTTTTTCGTATGTTTCTGTGTTAAAATACCTTTTAAATGTTTTTGTTTTAGACTGAATATTTAATATTGGTGTGGGTTTGGGGCTCTTAACAATAATCTCCTTTTCATTAAATGGGAGAGAAGCAAATCTTCTTTTCAGCACATTTTCAATTAAACAATTGCAATTATTATTGATCTCGACGACAAGTCCACTCTCATTATTATTTTCGATATCCATATTAAAGGCAATAATGAAAACTCGTAAGTAGTGGAACAGTAAACTAAAAATAAAGTTAGACGAAACTAATTAAAATGAAAACTTAATTCAAAAGTAAAAAATAACCAACAGTATAAATGATTAACTTCGTCTAAAGAAATGAATCGGCTAGCTTTTTGATAAATAACTTGGGGCGTAGCGTGCGGAAATATCGATCAACAGCGGCTTCCAAGTGAAACTCAATAGATAAGCAAACAGAGAAACCGAATCCACCGTAGAGGTTAAACAAGTGTCAACGCGTCCGCGCGAATAAGACAGCCTCATAGTGCGCATGCGCAAATGGGATCGGTATCGACTCCGAATCCATGACGCGGGCGCACTTCAGTCAGCGTCTACTCGCCAGCGTCACTCGCCTGTGGCCGGCCGGCCGCCTATGCCAATCGTTAATAAAAATTATCAAAAGATCCTATATAATGCATCATGTAACAAAAAACACGTGATATGTGAAATATATATATATATACTCATAAACTACATCATAATCACGTACATCACTAAGAATACATCGAAGCGAAATTCAAATATTTATTAAAAATACTCTTGGCTTTTTAAAGTTATAGGGGATGCGCCGCATCCACCGCATCCATGGACCGCACGCCACTGATATGTATGCATACATATCTATATGTGTGTATGTATATCTTTATGTATTTATTTTAACGCTGAGATGATCTCATCATCGGTCATCTGAAAATCTTGATTTACTTTTTTTATATAATAAAATTTTTGAATTGAGAAAAAAAATTTAAAATATTCTCATCATCTTAACGATATAATTAATTGCAAAATTTCAAATATAAAAATATTTTTACTAGGGTAACCAGCCTTTTTTTATAAAAAAAATTTCTTCAAGTTGAAAATAAAATTTTAAAATATTCCTATAGTTTTTATACTATAAATAATGACAAAATTTAAAATAAAATAGTTTTTTGGAGTAGGGTAACCAAACTTTTTATATAACATTTTTTTTAAAGCTAGAAAACATCTAAAAATATTACAATCATCTCTGTGATTTAAATTATTGCAAAATTAAAAATATGATAATTTTTTGACTAGGGTAACCAGGCTTTTTATACAAAAATTTTTTTCGAGTTGGAAATATAATTTAAAAATTTCAATGCTATAAATATTGCAAGCTTAAAATATTATTTTTGAGACAGGGCTTACCAATCTTTTCATACAACAATTTTTAATGTGAAAAAACAATCAATATAACATGTAAGTAATTTTTAATGACAATTTATTATTATTTTAATTTAAAAAATAAATAAACTTAATTTAAATTTTAAAATTTGTATATCGTTGTTAAAAAATTATTTTTTAAAAAATTTGAATTTTAAAAATTTTAAAATAAAATTAGATCAAATCAAGGTACAGTTAATAATCTATCTATGTTTAACTTTAAGCGAGAAAAAATCCAAAAATATTCCCATCGTTTAAATGCTTTCAATTATTCTAAAATTTAAAATAAAATATTATAATTTTTTGACTACAGTAACCAGCCTTTTTTATACAACAAAAAAAAATTAAAATATTCCCGCCGTTCTTTTACAAAATTTAAAATAAAATAGATTTTCAAAATAAATTAGATTATTTTGTCAATTAAAAAAATTCGTTGTATAAAAAAGGCTGGTTACCGTTATAAAATTTAAAGTATATTAAATTTTAATCATAAAGATGATGGGAATATTTTGAGATGTTTTCTGACTTAAAAAAAAAATTGTTGTATAACAAGGTTGGTTGCCCTAGTCAAAAAATCTATTTTATTTTAAATTTTGCATAGGGACGATGGGAATATTTTTCGATTTTAATCTCACTACAAAAATTTTGCTGTATAAAAAAGCCTGGTTACCCTAATCAAAATTTATAGAATTTTAAATTTTAATCATAAAGAAGATGGGAATATTTGTAGATGTTTACTCACTTAAAAAAAAATGTTGTATAAAAAGGATGGTTACCTTAGTCCAAAAAATTATTTTATTTTAAATTTTGTCATCATTCATAAGCCATAGCATAAAAACAATGAGAATATTTTTAGATTTTATTTACAACTTGAAAATATTGTTGCGTAGGGGTGGGTGGAGGATCCAAGTAAAAGGCCAAAGTCGTTTCACGGCATTTATTGGTGATTAAGGAGATACACGCACTGGCAGTGCTCCGTCCAGAATATCTTGATATCGCCCAAGTACCGCCTTATAACGGATAGGTCTCTCAGGGCATCTTCAACGTCCGATTTGCTTGCCTATTGTTATGGTCACGTACTAGATGTCCCACGCTACCGCTGTGGGTTCTGAGAACTCTACCGGAATGCGACCCCGACTCCCGCTAAGTGCATTCGGGGGAGATAATCCTCGAAACCAATTATAACGGTCACACAGTCTCTGGGATGCTACTCGGCCTAATCTGATTGCACTTACTCGGCCTAATCCGAGCGTACGTAACAATATTTTTTGTATAAAAAAAGGCTGGTTACCCTAGTCAATATTTAATCATATTTTAAATATTGCAACTTCTTCAGTGGGATTCATCATTGGTGAGTATGAATGTAAGTAATTAAAAATATGGTTTGTACGTTCAACCAGCTCACTCACTTCTGGGGTATGCTGATATCACTTCTGGGGTATGGTGGATGCTGGTGTTGTCTGACACTAACCATACTTTTTCAAGATTAATACTTAATATTTGAGAAACACCGAGCTTAACATTATTATTTTGACATCTTGGTCTTGAACTTTCGCAATTTACAAAAAAAAAATAAAATGTCGTCTCGTAAATATTAATGGCTAAAGAGTATTTTTTAAATAAAAAAGTTAGAGAATCACCGAATCAAAATTGTTAATGTATTTACATAAAAAATACAGTTTGAGAATAATTCTTGGAAAATAAATTTTATGACCTCTTAAGAATAGTTGCCTTTTTTAAAACCTAAATATCGCTTTACAAAAATGCAAGTTAAAGAAACACTGGATCTTAAAAAAAATTAAAACACAGATGATACTGTTCTCAAGGATTCACTAGTTGATTTGGGATACTAAAAAAATATACTTATACTTAACAGTTAATTTAAATTAAACCCAAATATCCTATTTAAACATTATCCTAAGCAACTATTATTCCGAAGTTATCACAAATTGTCTCATTTTCAAATGTGTGAAAAATGATTTTATTCTTCACATTTTTGGAATTTTGATTTACCATGGTCTGTCTATTATTGTCCACTACTACAAACTTCAGTTTTATACTATTTTTATATTCAAAGGATATTCGGATGACATTTACGTGATTTATTATTTTTTAACATTAATTCGCGTACTCCAGTTTAAAATCCCTGGTTTTAATTTTTAGATGATTGCAGAGTGATATAATGAACACTGTTTCAAAATATCACTACAATACAATCATTATTCTAAAAGTAATCAAATGCACAAAAAAGGCTTTTTTTCTATTGAAACTGAAATCGGCCCGGATTCTGGTGAAAATAGTCGCGCACATTTCCGGACATGGGTGAAAAAAATCCACGCGTCAAAGCGGGCGGTAAGGTGTTAATGAACCGGAAGTGAAATTTGGTAACGTTTTGGTCAGAATTCGTAAACCGGAAGTAGTATTTTTTTTTAAAAACAATATTTCATTATTTTTTCATTATTTTATTTTGACCTTTTAAATTATTTCAAGCGTCTTGATATTTATTGTGTATAATAAAGATAGTGATTTTAAGTAAAAATAAAAAATAAAACCATCAAATTTAATGAACCGGAAGTGGGATTTTCTCCTATTAGAAAGGTCAAAAATGTTGTCGCCTGGATCCTGTCCACGCCCCTGAACGTATTAAGCTGAAAATTTATATTTGTGTTGTTTATGTACGAACTTAGATTTGGTAACGTTTTAGTCAGAATTCGTAAACCGGAAGTAGTATTTTTTTTAAAAACAATATTTCATTATTTTATTTTGACCTTTTAAATTATTTTAAGCGTCTTGATATTTATTGTGTATAATATTTATACTGATTTTAAATAATTAAAAAAATTTGAACAAAATCCGCCAACCGGAAGTAGAAATTTTGTCTTGTGCAAGTATTTGCATATATTTGCGCTCAATTTGTATCGCTATCATAGTTATTAGTTCAATATCGAATTTTGTTTTGTAACCTTCTTATATTCCTCAAATACATAGATAAAGTCATGGGTTGGTCACACCCGAATTTTTTTTACTCTATGATTTTTACTTTATGATTTTTACTTTAAATATATATGTTCGTAGTAACAATAGATGAAATTTTGTGATCAAGCGAAAATTTGAACTCGAAAATTTTATAAATTAATATTTTTTGAATATTTTTATTTTATTACTTTATCTATGTATGTACGTAGTAACAATAGATGAAGTTTTGTGATCATGCGAAAATTCGAACTCGAGATTTTGACTGATTCGAACTCAGAATCGATTACTGATCACGTTTTAATGATCTAGAAAAAATGTGTGTGTGTCTGTATGTGTGTCTGTGTGTGTGTCTGTGTGTGTGTCTGTGTGTGTGTCTGTGTACTTTGGGGATTTTTTCAACACCGTAAGTCCTATCGAACCGAAACTTAGTATCAGTTAATGAAATTCTTATAGACACTACGAAAATTTTTTTCAAATTTTTAAGTTGACCGGAAATGGTACCTCCCCCTATAGGTGTCCTCTTTTTTTTAAGTTTTTGAATTCGATTTTCTCCCAAACTACTAACTGAATCAGACTGAATTTTATTTACATGTACTAGAAATAATAATTTTTATAATTTTATATTTTTTAAATATTTTTATCTGAACCGGAAGTAGTACTTTTACTCTAGAGAATCGAGGTTTTTTATGTTTTTCTCAAAAGCCTTTTGATTATTCGAACTGAAATTTCATATCGATCAGTTTAAGCTCAATACCAAGTTATGTATAAAATTTGGTAAGCGTCTGTCGACCGGAAGTGGCAGTTTACTCTTGTTCGATTTTTCTTCCACTATTTTTTTCGACCCCTTAAACATGTGTGGTCTTCACGAAAAAATGCAAGTATAATTCTTGTATCAATGTGATTAAAATAAAAAAAAAATCACTAATTTTAATAAACCGGAAGTGGGATTTTTTCCCTTCCGGAAGCATCCGGAAGGAAGGTCAAAATGTTGTCGCCTGGATCCTGACCACACCCCTGAACGTAATAAGCTGAAAATTTATATTTATATTATTTATATACTAACTTAGATTTGGTAACGTTTTGGTCAGAATTCGTAAACCGGAAGTAGTATTTTTTTTTAAAACAATATTTCATTATTTTTTCATTATTTTATTTTGACCTTTTAAATTATTTTAAGCGTCTTGATATTTATTGTGTATAATAAAGATAGTGATTTTAAGTAAAAATAAAAAATAAAATCACCAAATTTAATGAACCGGAAGAGAGATTTTCTCGTCTTAGAAAGGTCAAAAATGTTGTCGCCTGGATCCTGACCAAACCCCTAAACGTATTAAGCTGAAATTTTATATTTGTATTCTTTATGTACTACATTAGATTTGGTAACGTTTTGGTCAGAATTTGTAAACCGGAAGTAGCATTTTTTTTTAAAACAATATTTCATTATTTTTTCATTATTTTATTTTGACCTTTTAAATTGATTTAAGCGTCTTGATATTTATTGTGAATAATGAAAATAGTGATTTTAAGTAAAAATAAAAAATAAAATCTTATTTTGACCTTTTAAATTATTTTAAGCGTCTTGATATTTATTGTGTACAATAGAGATAGTGATTTTTAGTAAAAATAAAAAATAAAATCAGCAAATTTAATGAACCGGAAGTGGGATTTTCTCCTATTAGAAAAGTCAAAAATGTTGTCGCCTGGATCCTGTCCACACCCCTGAACGTATTAAGCTGAAAATTTATATTTATGTTGTTTATGTACTAAGTTAGATTTGGTAACGTTTTGGTCAGAATTCGTAAACCGGAAGTAGTATTTTTTTAAAAAATAATATTTCATTATTTTATTTTGACCTTTTAAATTATTTTAAGCGTCTTGATATTTATTGTGTACAATAGAGATGGTGATTTTAAGTAAAAATAAAAAATAAAATCAGCAAATTTAATGAACCGGAAGTGGGATTTTCTCCTATTAGAAAGGTCAAAAATGTTGTCGCCTGGATCCTGTCCACACCCCTGAACGTATTAAGCTGAAAATTTATATTTATATTATTTATATACTAACTTAGATTTGGTAACGTTTTGGTCAGAATTCGTAAACCGGAAGTAGTATTTTTTTTTAAAACAATATTTCATTATTTTTTCATTATTTTATTTTGACCTTTTAAAAATGTTGTCGCCTGGATCCTGTCCACACCCCTGAACGTATTAAGCTGAAAATTTATATTTGTGTTGTTTATGTACTAACTTAGATTTGGTAACGTTTTAGTCAGAAGTCGTAAGCCGGAAGTAGTATTTTTTTTAAAAACAATATTTCATTATTTTATTTTGACCTTTTAAATTATTTTATTATTTTTATCCTCTTGATATTAAATGTGTATAATAATTATACTGATTTTAAATAATTAAAAAAATTTGAACAAAATCCGCCAACCGGAAGTAGAAATTTTGTCTTGTGCAAGTATTTGCATATATTTGCGCTCAATTTGTATCGCTATCATAGTTATTAGTTCAATATCGAATTTTGTTTTGTAACCATCTTATATTCCTCAAATACATAGATAAAGTCATGGGTTGGTCAAACCCGAATTTTTTTTTGGCAAACACGACTATTTTGTTAAATTTTAATACTAATCATTGCTAATCCTTTTAGTCGATGTTGTGACATAGTTCATTTTTAAGTAATTGACCTTAAGTAATTTTCAACAAGTTTCAATTTGTGAACGAGCGCTCCGTAATGGCGACAGCTACCGGAAGCGTGAGGAACATGATAATTGAAATGACGAATTTAAAGTATATATAAAAATTACAAATGAGCTTTGCCAAATTATGAACACTGTCGATCTTTTTTATTTTTACAAGGTTTATTTTCTTTTAAGCATGAACTGAAATTAATCACCTGATTAGGCAATGATTTGTCAAAGTCATTGTTATATTAGTTGACTAGAGATTCGGCTTCACGATATACATACATACATATGTAAATCGTCATCTGATAATTGCTTTGCAGGAAAGCGAACTTTAAAAATTCTTTTAGTGAATCTTGGAATCGTTTATCATGACTAAGTTCATCGTAATGTTTTTAGATAAGAGGTTCAATTTCAATTTTGGCTTCAACCCCAATATTGTCGAAAATGTAACGAATTCTTCGAATTTATTTCTAGCATTATTGATCTCGCAATATGCATTTCTAATCATATAACTTATAACACCAGCGTTTTTTGATTGAAGGAGCTTTGAAATAAAGTTGGGAGGTCGAAGAATTTTTCAAGAATCACGAGTAGGAGAATAAATTCTAAACTTTCCATTTCCTTTTTTAGTTCCTTCGCTTCAGATTTTTCATCATTTCTTTTACTTTTTAAAATTATTTCTGTAAGAAATTTTAAAACATCTGTACATATATGTACATATGTACCTATGTATATATCCAAGTGCATTAGTAGTCTAATCTGGACGACCAACAAGTAATGCACAATCTGTTTAAAGTAACTGATGGTGAATTTTCTTTAAAAACTTCCCACCTGTTAATATTGACAGCAAAAAATTTATAAATTTTATTGGTTTTCACGCCTCATATGATTTTGTTTTATTGTTTTAAAACTGAAAAAATATATAAAAGAATAAAAGAGAATTCTGAGGTATATGTACATATTTACATACAATAAAACGAAATGCAAATAGGTATACAAATAAGAGAGGTATACAAAGATATTACAGAACAAATTAAAAAAGCCGTGAAAAAGGCGCGCCGCTTTGCGGTGCCCCCCCCCCCCCTCCTCACTCCCCGTCAGCATCGCGGGGTCTGCGGGTGCATTAGCTACGCCACTGCACACGATGTGTAATTAATATTAACAATAAAACGACTAACCAGATAAACGATAAACCTAGTTTAATAAACAGCACCATTGATTTGTAGCACACCTCACGCAATAACTAATCGAGATTGTACGACACGTGTCTTCATTGTTTTAAATACATTGTATATAAACTCGACACTGTAAGAATTTAAGTTAGTCCGTAATCAGCTCTTGTACTGAATATATTAATAAGTCATTATTTTCTATTCAAACCGTTCGTCTGCAATTTTTTATTCATGCAATAATAGAATAATACACTTATTGAAACATCTATGTACATATGTATTATTACTACATATATGTGTATGTTTATTTACATACATACACATATAATAAAACAGTTTTACTTTTCTTTTGTTTCGTTCTCGATCTGAATTAATTAAATTTAATTGCTAAATAATATAGCAGTCAGTGGATCAGAAACCATTAGATTATACGTAATTATTATTACATTATGAACGATATAAAATTTTTAAGAATCGAATATATGTATGTATCTATGTATGTACATATGAATAGTAAATATGTATATATAAATTCATTTATTTCGTGTTGACTGTCGAATTTTCATAAAAAAAATCCTAAAACAAACCAGATGTGAATTTTATATATTTATATGTACATATATAGTATATATGTGACCTTAGTAAGGTACGGTACTTCTTTAAAATACTCTTCGTAGCTGTAAGCTCCGTCAACATTCCTCTACGAATAACCGAGGCTGACGAAAACGATCTGTGACAAAAGCTTCCGTTGAGCTTCTACAAAAGCTCCAACCAAGCTTCTGACTCCACAAATACACTTAAGGTCGGGGACGGCATGCGGTCGCACTTAACCCATGACAACAACTTTGATCGATGGCCGAAGACTGGCCCAACAGAATGTCACACCTTATTAGACCACCTTACAACAATCTCACAATCATCAAAAATTTCTTTCGACCGTGCTCTGCCTCGCTGTTTCATACGAATTAGATACTAATTTTGGATTTCATAATTACATATGTACATTTAACATAATATATTTACATTATATTACGTAATAATATAAGAAAAGATTATTGATTTAGCGGAAGGTCGTTCTGATATTAATTAATTTTCCATGCACTTTGCCTAATAGACACTCGTTTAATCAAATTTTGTTTTTTCAAAGGATACCTTGAATTCAATTTACATACAGTGGCTTAACTGAGTTTGAAAGGCTAAAAAAATTGCAACTACCTTTGCAATTAATAGTTCGAAACTAAAAGAGGTTCAATTTATCAAATTTAACAGTTAAAAAAACCATTTTTTTAAAAATATTTTTTTATTATATTTTATGATCTTATACAATTTTGTTCAATTATTATCTACAAATTAATTTAGTTTTTTTTATAATTTTATTTAATTATTATTTTTATTCATAATTATTTTCATTATATATCGCAACTGAATAACTTGATAACCCCATTGGGTACTCTTTCTAGATATCATACGATTATTATAGACGACGAAGCGGCGTTTGGCCGATGAAAATTTTGACGATCCACCGATCAGGGTGATGAGAAAGCGTTTTTGAAGACAGAAAGCTGTAAATATATGTATGTAGTCATCAGCGAATTACATGCATACATAAACTCAAATCTGTTTCTATTTTCTGATTGCTTTGAATAGTTTCAATTTTCTCCTGCACATTTATGTACATGCTGCATTGCCCAAGAAATTAGTTATATTATTCAAGTATTTTTAGTAAATTTAAAAAACTGCAGCAATTATTACCTATTAATCGTCAACATCTTCAAAAATTACGAAAATTCAGAAGTGTTTATTGCAATTATTTTTAACAATCGGAAGACTGTAGGAAAATATACTGAAACGTTGTTTTTAAGCTCGTGTCGTAGGACTAAAAGCTATCATAACTGACCGAAAAATACTTCAAGAGGTAAATATTATGCGTTTATTAAAAATATTGAAAAAATTGATTATTCTCAACAAACTATTCTAAAAAAACAACCTACTTTAAAAAATTCTGTGGAGATAAATCAATTCGTTGGAATTTTTTTTATTTCGCTGTCCCTTGATATTTTTCATTAGGTCAATCGATGAAGATCCAAAATCCGCGTTTTCGCTCGGGTGTAATGTACATATGTATGTACATATATGTATACACGTACGGGTGACCGTCACCGCACCGGCAGTCAAAAAATCGAAAATGTTCGTTTACATATGAAAAACGGTTATTGTATATATCAGTGGCGTGCGGTAAAACTCTCTCCCCCAGTCGTACATCATCAGGAGCAGGCTTTTCCTCCCGTATTCTGCGCGCGCACATTAAACAAGACTGTATGACAAAAAGAGAGATAATTTCCCGCATGCCACTGATATATATCATATATGTATATATATGCACATAGTACCGTTTACCATGCACCCTTTTTTTTGATCTTTCGACATAAGATCTTTCGATTTTTGATCTTTGCCTTCCGATATTTTATTTTCGATTTTTTGACTTTCGGTGCCGTGAGGTAGACCCGTGCACGTACATATATACGTATGTATGTACCTTCTTTACCGATCTTTGCTCAGTAAAAATATGATTAGGAAGTGGATGATTAATTTTCATGGTCAAGTTTCGTGGTCTTAAGACCGACAAGACTTTTATGTCAATATCATTGTGGCTTTTGTCTTACATCATGTTAGTACACACGAAATAAACGTACACAGCTTGCATTCTGTTTGCACTCAGCCCTACTTGTGTGCGCGACATCGAATGTCACGCACACAAGTAGATTTAAAGACCCCATTTCATGAGTTTTATACTAGAAAAAGCTTCGCCGAAATTGATAAATTATTCAAGATTGTTAATATTGGTTAATGTTTCCAGCTTTCTGTCTTCAAAAACGCTTTCTCACGACCCCTAAAAAAACGCACCCCGATCAGTAGATCGTCCTGCACTAAACCGAATCGATTACGACAAAACTTTCACCGGCCAAATGCCGTTTCGTCGTCGATAATAATAA
Organism: Arctopsyche grandis; assembly: GCF_051622035.1. Lineage (NCBI taxonomy): Eukaryota > Metazoa > Arthropoda > Insecta > Trichoptera > Hydropsychidae > Arctopsyche > Arctopsyche grandis. The sequence goes on from NC_135355.1 coordinate 16,176,184, forward strand.
TCGATAGTCACTAAAAACGTGCGACCTCCGAGTAAATGACGGTCGAAAGTTTACGAACCCCGCAAAAATAAAAAAGGCAACGTGTCTAGCTAAAACGCAATTTTGGAAACTGTCCCCGCGCGGAAACGACCACCGGGAACAAATAAATGGCCGGCCATAAAGAATATTTGTTTCCTCTTCTCGCCCTCGGCCATTCGCCTCCTCATGTCAAATTTCCGGTAGGCAGCGGAAGCGGTAGCGGGCCGCAGCGGCTTTTCCGTACATTGGCCGGTCACGTGGGGGTGTGGGGAGTGTGCGGGGGTTGGTTTTCGTGCCGTGCCCTACCAAAAAAGAATGGCCGCTTGAGGGGCCACCGACGCGACGGCTAAGTGGCCTGTCATCGCGGGCCGGAAAGTCCCGTTCGGACACATAAGCCGACCCTGACGGCACTCGGATAGGGGCCCCATGGGGACCGCGACGCGCGATTTCCTACCACTGGCGAGGAAATTGACTGCCGTCTACCGAGCCAGCCCCTCGCTTTTTATTTACTCCAAAATATCTCGCGTGTCCGCACTTTTGCCGTCCCCGGCACTCACTCACTACATAAAAAGCGTAAAATAAAATAAAAACGTGTGTACGAATTTTACATTCGAAATGTCTAGTGATAGTCCGATCGGATGGGTATTTTAATTTTATTTATATATTAAATTAAAAATAACAAATTTATACACAAAATTCCAATTATATGAAATGACTCAAAATTAACTGTCACAAAATTCGCATAATTTTTACATACCTCCTTTACGTTTCACATGGCTTTCGTGTCAGTGGTCATTTTTTTCATACTTTGCCATATTGCTCATTTTGGTCATCAATATACGTAAATGTATCGACTGCCATTACATTGGAGATAAAATATCGTATATCTCCACTGTATATCTCGTCATTCGGTTTTATCTGCGAGATAAGTATTCAATAAGAAGTTATGTTGTATCTAATTGTTAATATGATTTACAATAAGCTTACATACATTTAGTTTTTTACAATAAGCTTACATACATACATCACATACAATTATTTTTAGTTATCAGCTGATTTAATTTATCTGATGATTGAACGGTTCATTTCTGTAAATACATAAACTCATTTATGGACAATCACTCATTGATAATCCATTCTTAAAGCAAATCATTAAAGCAATCTTAGTATTAATAACCTATTCTTAACTGCATAAATGAGTATACATATGTATCTCCGGCTGCAACTCATAACCTAAAATTGAATTGTTTAATCCTCCAAAACAAACTTTCTAAACAATACAAGTTACATACATATGTACACAGATCAAACAGTGATAGTTTGATACTGATCACGTTTTCATGATCTAGAAAAAATGTGTGTGTGTCTGTGTATTTTGGGGATTTTTTCAACACCGCTAGTGCTATCGAACCGAAACTTAGTATCAGTTAATGAAATTCTTATAGACACTACGTACATTTTTTTCAAATTTTTAAGTTGACCGGAAATGGTACCTCCCCTTATAGGCATCCTCTTTTTTTTAAGTTTTTGAATTCGATTTTCTCCCAAACTACCAATGGAATCGGACTAAATTCTTTTTATGTACTAGAAATAATAATTTTTATAATTTTATATTTTCTTAATATTTTTATCTGAACCAGAAGTAGTACTTTTACGAGAATCGAGGTTTTTTATGATTTTCTCAAAAGCCTTTTGATTTATCGAACTGAAATTTCATATCGATCAGTTTAAGCTTAATACCAAGTTATGTATAAAATTTGGTAAGCGTCGACCGGAAGTGGCAGTTTACTCTTGTTCGATTTTTCTTCCACTATTTTTTTCGACCTCTTAAACATGTGGGGTCTTCACGAAAAAATCCAAGTATAATTCTTGTATCAATGTGATTAAAATAAAAAAAATCACTAAATTTAACAAACCGGAAGTGGGATTTTTTCCCTTCCGGAAGCTTCCGGAAGGAAGGTCAAAAATATTGTCGCCTGGATCCTGTCCACACCCCTGAACGTATTAAGCTGAAAATTTATATTTGTATTCTTTATGTACTAATTTAGATTTGGTAGCGTTTTGGTCAGAATTCGTAAACCGGAAATAGTATTTTTGTTTTAAACAATATTTCATTATTTTTTCATTATATTATTTTGACCTTTTAAATTATTTTAAGCGTCTTGATATTTATTGTGTATAAGAAACATAGTAATTTTAAGTAAAAATAAAAAATAAAATCACCAAATTTAATGAACCGGAAGTGGGATTTTCTCCTCTTAGAAAAGTCAAAAATGTTGTCGCCTGGATCCTGTCCACAACCTTGAACGTATTAAGCTGAAAAATTATATTTGTATTCTTTATGTACTAACTTAGATTTGGTAATGTTTTGGTCAGAATTCGTAAACCGGAAGTAGTATTTTTTTTTAAAACAATATTTTATTATTTTATTTTGACCTTTTAAATTATTTTTTTCCTCTTGATATTTAATGTGTATAATACTGATTTTAAATAATAAAAAAAATTTGAACAAAATCCGACAACCGGAAGTTGAACTTTTGTCTTGTGCAAGTATTTGCATATATTTGCGCTCAATTTGTATCGCTATCATAGTTATTAGTTCAATATCGAATTTTGTTTTGTAACCTTCTTATATTCCTCAAATACATAGATAAAGTCATGGGTTGGTCACACCCGAATTTTTTCTACATACCATGCAAGTTTTATTACAAAATGTATGGATGAACTTTTTGCTTTCTATTTCACTATTTCAAAAACGAAGTTTTGACAGCTCTAACCTTTGACTGTGGGGTGATAAAAAACGATGTGGGGTGAAAAAGGCTTATAATCTAGTAATAAAAGTTTCGTGAAATATAGCAAATCCCAAAGAGAAGCTCTCAGTCCAAAATCGATGCAAAAAGTCAAAATCAGATAATTGAAAACAAAAATATGTAGATGAGATCATAAAGAGAGAGACGTCAAAGAACCAACACCGCATCTGCCATATCATTTTATATGAATATATTTTTATCATTCATTATTGAATAACCTATTAGTGAAATAAAAAATATATATGAGAGATAATGAGAGCCTATAATGCAAATTTTATAAGATATTCCGTTATAATGATAAAGTTATAGGCGTTTAAGCAATTAAAATCTGGCAAACGAGTGGAGGGGGGGGGGGGTGGAAAGTCGGCGATTTGTTAGTCGTCACCGTCTACAAATTATTAAACGTGTTTATTACGATTATATTTCACCATCGACTTAGCGGACTCAATTAACCCATTTGAACCCACGCGGTCAGTTATGAACTTACACGATGTATGCCAGCGCGGTCATTCACGGCATTTTACAATTTTGCGTCGTAAAATAAAGGGATCACTCAGGCCGGCCGTAAAACCTTTCGTTACGCTTGGTTAGATGTTGGTGATGAATTTTAAGAAAGTCACACGAAATTAAATCAGTTCCTTTTGGAGTTTTGAGGGAATAACATCGAGCGCTTTTCGACTTGCAGATATGTCGAAGAGAAAACATACGTAAGTTTTTTATTTTTACATATTTTTTATTTATCTTTATGTTTCTAATACAGTAGGACTTATTGTATAATATGCATAAGAGAAATTGCGTTTACATATCTCATATTCCTGAAAAAAAAAATCAAAGTCGACGGAGTCGTATATGACTCCTTGGGATAATGACACATATTTTTTTCCAGAGAATTCAATTTTACTACTGCAGAGATACGGGAAGAAATTGATAATTGGGACGAGTCTCAACTTCCGGATTCCATATACATACATATTACCACCCCTGGAAACTGATATTCGGTTAAAGAAAAAAGTAGGGTGGAAATCAATCAACCATTTAGTATAAATATGTATAATAAATATATGGGTGGGGTTAATCAAATGGATAACCATATTTCTAACTATAACATAAGTATTAGAGGGAAAAAATGGTACATGCCTATTCTGTTTTGGAACATCGATGTAGCTGTGAATGACGCTTGGATTCTTAGCAAAAGTTTTGGTTGTAAACTTGATAAATTAGGATTTATCAGACAGGTAACAGAGACGTTGTGCAAGTGTTATGGTCAAAAACGAAAACAATTGGTCCCATTCAGACCCGGCAAAGTCAATCAAAATCAAAAGGAAGTTGGAAGACATTTGATATTGGTCAAACAGAAAAGGAGAAATGGTGGACACTGTAAAAATAAAACGTTTTCCGCTTGTGATAACTGTGAAATTCCATTGCATGACAAATGTTTTGTACCGTATCATAATAATTAATTATTTTGTCTTCATGTATTTTGTTTTTACGATTTTTGAACCCAAAATCTCGTTTATAACACTTCTTCTTTTAAAAGGGTGCACCCTTTTTTTGTTGACGATGTGTACATATATGTCACAATATATGTACCTACGTGTGTTATGTTATGCGATTTGAAAATATCATTTTATCGAAGAGATGCGTGTTTGTTATTTTTAAAATTAATTTTATAAATTTCTTAACAATAAAATTACAAATAACCAGTGAGAAAGTATTATAACTGATTATGTGACTCCATTGTGGTTTTTGTATTATTTTAAAAAACATGTTTCATTAGCCCCAAAGGTCGTTCACGACACCACCTTGAAAAAAATTAAAAATGTTGAAAAATCAATTAATTATCCATCCCTATCCTATAAAAAATATTTCCCATGAAATAACTCGGATATAAGATTTTGGAAAATAAACGAAAAAATAGTCCTGGGCACATGGGACATGTGTTTTCACGCGAGCTCTGGGTTCAAATGGGTTAAAATCTCTATCGCCGGTCAAAGCTCGCAAAATGCAAAGTTTCAATGCGATCGGAAGAGTGTAAGATATTTGTCCATACTAACGGATGAAGTGAAGCTAATATAAACCTTTTTAAAATTAGATATATTTTTATTATGCGAAAAATCTACTAGCACAAAATAGAGACGAATGAAAGCGTGTTGAAGAGGCCTGTGTACAACAGTGGATGGTGAATGGCTGTAATTAATAACAATGGTGATGCATGTATGTACATATATAAAAGGTTTGCATATACATATGTATGTAGATATTTCGTTACACACGCCCATTACACATTTCATTGACAGACTTGTTACACACTTCATTGACAGTCAAAACGCATGCATTGACGTATTACACTGTTCGACAAATGACGACTTTTTCTTTTGGTTGAGAGACGAGATATTACTTTTCTTATAGATCTATGCCCAGTGAACACGAATCTGATAATAAAAAATGCTGATTGGCTCGAAATTCGGAGATATATGTGTTTTTTAAATCGCGCGATTTTTCAATATCTTGGTGTTGTTCGGTCGATGTCTCAAAATCTGTCAATTTCCTGTTCAAAATGAATATTGGAATCTATAGTAGGATAATATATCTTTCATTTTTGTACTTTTCAGCTTTCAAATCTCTCTAAGTAGTAGTCCAGTTCAAATCAAAAGTCAAAAGTACGTATTTTCACTTCGGATTTTTTTCCACTTTTAATACTATTTTATATTGAGTATTTTCTTTGTTTCTTCGTGGATGTGTTTATGTGGGTTTGCTGCAAATGATTGCAAATCACCCGGCTGCATGCTCATTTCGATTGCATTTTAACTGTTTGAATTTCAGCATGTAAGAAAGACGAGATATTCATGGGGTTGCGCAGATTACATTTCGATGTACATTGATGATTGGCAATTCTTAAAATTGAGTTGGATCTTTTTGGCAAGTTTAAAATGGCAAAATCCGAGACAAAAGTATGAAATGAGCATGCGTCCGCTTGGTTTGCAATCGTTTGCAGCGCAGGGGTGTATGTGTGTACGAAACCATCGCTGACGTCACCCGTACGCCTGACGTTGCACATGTCAAACGGTCCACACCCCCCCCCACTTCCCCGCGTCTCCTCTATCACTTTACTCTGATTAGCTATGTATCCACGCGTCTGCCACATACATACCCACATACAAACACACATCACGTTCGTTTTTATATACATTTTTATTTAATACGATAATAATAATTTATTATGTTATATTTTAAGGTGTATTCATATGAACACATCACATACCATTAACTTATTAAACTATAATATATTGTAAAAATTAAATTTTAGTTTAACTCCACACTTTTGATACTTTGTACATCAGTATACCTATAATAAACCTTTCAGGAAAAGTGAAACTCACAATGAAATAAATTTCTGATTCAAATTTCGTTATATTTTAACACGAACATCAATAAGGCTCGTAAGGAAAATCGTAATAAACCTAGCTCACTGATGAACTACTTGAAGATTCATTTCCTTGACAGTAAACAATCTCAATCATGGCGCTTGGGAGGCGCTAACGACGCTTGACACATATTGCCTTTATTATGACGATCATGTCTCGCCAGATGCTTCAGCTGGTGAGAATCTACCTTTCTCATGGGTTAGCAACACCCCTCATCGCGGAAGTTGTAGGATAAACCGGATGTGGATATGGATTTTTTGAGATGAGCTCGTGCAAAGACGTTCTATTTACGTTCCGATGTTTATCTATGAATATCTACATACCTCGTATCCTCCGATACGAAATAATTTTGACGAAGAAAATGTACTCATCCGCCTTATTTAATATTCAATTTTAAACCCAACTAAGCTATTTTTTATGTATATAACGATATTATTCAATTTATGTGGTTGGTGTAGTCTGTAGATCATCAAGTTTTAAGAATCAAATGAATTTTGATATGGTAATAATTCTGTTTTTTATAAATAAAAAAGCTTTAAATTTTTTAATCACGCCAAAGACAAATTTATTGCAGCTAAGATACATTTTGTACCTACATATATCCAATTATACGAATACGATAAAATTTCACTGGAGAACCACTGATGCAAAGTTATTGGGGTAAAACTCGTTTACCTATCAATCCTCTTTTGACGTTTGCTAAAACTAAGGTATTCTTTCAATGATTGAAATTTAATTAAAATCTAGATTTGGAATTTAAACGTGGTTTTGTATTCAATTTGAAATGAGATATAAAATTTATTCAACTAGGTATGTACTTTTAAATATAAATTAAAAGTATTTCTTATATTTAAAACTTTTTTGGATTATTATTTGTCTATTATCGGAATACATAATTAAATTATTTTTTCTCAAAAGAATATTTACTGGCTAAATTTCATTATTATTAAATTAAATAAAAGCTTTTAAAATATGAAAATACATCGGTGTGATCAAAAATATATATACGCAAAACTTGGCAAGGATTCTATGTATGTATAAACGGATCTCTCACTTACACATATCTAACCAAAAAAATTCGGGTGTGACCAACCCATGACTTTATCTAGGTATTTGAGGAATATAAGAAAATTAAAACTAAAGGGCGGATAGGATGCGTGCCGTTCATTGTTGATTGTTCGCTGTGCTTTGTTAAATTTTATGAAGAACCTTTTTTTTGCAGTCCAGCTTTATAAACAGACCCAAAACGCCCTGATTCCTGGAAAAAGCACGCTTCCTATCCACCCTTTAGTTACAACCCAAAATTAGATATTGAACCGTACAGACAGATTATAAGATTCTAATAACTATAACAAATGTATGGAAACTTGTATGGAAGTTCTATTTCCAGCTGTCGGATTTTGTTCAATTTTAATTTAATACTTGAAATCACTATCAGTATTATACACATTAAATATCAAGAAAATAAAAATAATTTAAAAGGTCAAAATAAAATAATGAAAAATTCAAAAAAAAAATACTACTTCTGGTTTACGAATTCTGACCAAAACGTTAGCAGCTCTAAGTTAGTACATAAATAATACAAATATAAATTTTCAGCTTAATACGTTCAGGGGTGTGGACAGAATAAACGAGAACAAGTAGTTTATTCTTTCTTGACAAATTATGTATGTTTTTTTTTATCCGTCTCCCACAAAGAACTAACAAGCCAGCCAGCGTACAGAGTGGTATTTGGCCTGAAAACCTAGCCGAAGATATTTTTTTACGTTTTTATCCAGAAATTAGCTTTCTGTAACGTCATATTAATCTAAATGCTTTGAGACCCCAACATAAAATAAAATTTTTAATTTTGACCAGATTTTGAGGCCAAATACAACTCTGTGCAGCGTCTCCTGCGCGCGCGTGCCAACCCTCATCAGGTACCACTCATACCAATCTTATGTTACGTACCACTCATATCAATCTTACATTACATACAACTCATAACAATTCTACAATAATATGTTTAAGAATCCCAAATCCACCAAATGTGATGAAAAAAGTAGTTAAACCACCAACATCAGCACTCCTTTTTTTATTTGATGTAATCCACGACTTAAGCACGGGAAGAGTGATACTAATCTAACCGATCATTAAAGGTAATTACTGAAGGCACAGACTCACGAGACTCTCACAACTCCATCATTAACTTCGCGAAATTACTTTTATGACATCTCTCTCGCACTATCTCCTGAGAGATTTTCAGCTGCTGCTTTTTAGCTACGTATACGTGTGTATATATTTTTTATTATTTTTCTGCGTTGCCCGGCAGCATGATTTGCTACGACGTAGACCCCTGGGACCAGGGTGGGGGTTCAGTAGCCATAAATAAACGACGATGTGCTACAAACAAGTCGAAAGACGCCGTAGCTTGATCTCATGGTAACTACAGAAGCTGTGAACGGAAGAAATTAAGCTAATATGTAATATCAGACGTAAATTTTCGTTTTTTTTAATTCAATAAGCCGAAGTAATCTCTCTTAAGCTCACTCAACATTTCTCAAATTTCAATATCCCAATTCAAGATAAATATGAATACGCTAGTTAATTAATATATCGCGCTAATCGATTATGACCCGCTTCAATAGTGGGATTAGGTTCAAAGGATCCCGATAGAAGGGTATCTTTGCTAAAGGACACCTAATGATGACGACATAATTTGTATACTCAATCTTCAATATCTGCATAAGTGTGTATTCAAACTTCGACCAAAATTTCGTCAGCTCATTTTCACCATAATTTCTTAATGGTCACTTTTGAACTGAATATATTAATTCAGATTATTGCAATTTTACTTATTTTTAACATTCATTGCTTCTTTGAATATGATTGTTATTTACATTCAACAAACCTTTCAAAACCGTTCTCATGTTATATCTATGATGAGTCTACAATTTATTTTACCTATTGATGTACATATGTATGTAGTTTTATTTTTTTTCTTGATTGTATCAGAAGCACACTAGTAACTAGTTACCTTCCAAAATAACTTTCTATCTTTTCAGGCAACACAATATACAATAAACAATTAAAATCTTATATCGCCATATCAAGGCGAACAGGTTGGAAGATACGGGACGAACGCTTATTAAACGTCAAAAAGATTTACTTTCCGCGTGTTTAAAACGCGTTGTATACGATATTTTATCTCCAACGTAATGGCAGACAATACATTAACGTGTATTGATGACCAAAATGAGCAATATGGTAAAGTATAAAGACGATCGGATAAGAGATAAAAATGACCACTTACACGAAAGTTATGTGAAACGTAAAGGAGGTATGTAAAAATGATAAATTTTAGCTTTAGTTTTTAATCAAGTGTCTACTACTTTCCAAAACCACATTTTTACATAAATGTTAACGGTATATATATATATATATATATATATATATATATATATATATATATATATATATATATATATATATATATATATATATATATATCATCATCATCATCGTCATCATCTACAGCCATTCGCCATCCACTGCTGGATGAAGTGTTTTGCGCAACATTCATCCATCTCACTCCGCACATTTTCCTAATTTCGTTCACCCATCTTCCTTTTACCCTTTTGCATTCTATATCATCATCATCATCATCATCATCATCTACAGCCATTCGCCATCCACTGCTGGATGAAGTGTTTTGCGCAACATTCATCCATCTCACTCCGCACATTTTCCTAATTTCGTTCACCCATCTTCCTTTTACCCTTTTGCATTCTCTCGGGTACCATTCAAGCACTTCTTTTGTCCACCTTTCGTCCATCCTCTTAGCTACGTGACCCGCCCATTGCCATTTCAATCTCTTCACTCTATCCACTATGTCCACTACTCTTGTCATACTTCTCACCCACGTGTTCCGCATTCTGCCTTTCCTCGTTATGCCAAGCATATAGCGTTCCATGCTTCTTTGAGTGCATTGGATTTTATGTAGCATCTTGGCTTTCAGTGTCCAAGTTTCACATCCATACGTCATAACTGACAAAACGCATTGATCAAAGATCTTTTTCTTCAGGCAGAGTGGCATTTTTGATTTAAAAACAGCATTCATGCGTCCAAATGGAATCCATCCTAATTTCATATGTACGTCTCTTTATCTCTTCATCTTTACTACCACTCATGTCAATTATTTGACCTAAATATAAATAATTATTTACTACTTCTACTGGTTTATCATCTAATGCAGCGGTTTCCAAACTGGGAGGCGCGCCTCCCTGGAGAGGCGCGGGCTATTGCCAGGGGAGGCGCCAAAACTTTTTAATAAAAAAATAATTTTCATACCATAATATCTACAAATAAATAAAACTTCATATCTTAGCTTAACAGTAAAAATTCAATGCATGAATGTTTATTTTTATTTTTCTTTAATTTTTATATACACATTTAATTAGCAACCCTTCAAGAAGAAAACCAACATGAAGAGGCACATTTGTGGACGAACGATAATTTTATTATTAATCTTGCCTATTTAGTTGAAATTTTTGGAAAATTGAGCGGTTTAAATAAATCAATGCAGGGATCACAAATACATCCACTTGTTCAAAAAGACAAAGTAAAAGCTTTCATTAAAAAGTTGAAGTTATGGAAATCAAATTTACAAAAGAATGAGTTGGATATGATTCATCACTTTCCAAAAATTTCTGGGCCACAGCCAATATTAAAGAAGGTAAAAATCGTTTTATCGACCACTTGGATAGTTTAGTGCTGCATTTTTCCAATTATTTCAAAGACCTTGATTTCTCAAAGTTTTTGTGGATACAGATTCCATTTAACTACAATGAAGAAGACGAATTCGAGCTGACAACCATCGAAAAAGAAAAATTGATGGAATTATTATGCGATAGCTCACTAAAACAAAAGTTTCAAAATGAAACCATAATTAAATTTTGGATGAATCTTAGTGGAGAGTATGAATCTTTGTATTGCAAAGCAATGCAAGTGCTTCTACCGTTTGTAACGTCTTATTTAAGCGAAACGGGCTTTTCGGAACTAGCTGCAATGAAAACCAAATATCGTGCCAGGCTAATATCCGAAAAGGAGTTACGAGTGGCACTCTCCATATTGCCCCCAAGATTTGATAAACTTTGTGCCAGTAAACAACAACATCCTTCACATTAAATTTTGATGTGTTAGATGTAGTTTAATTAGTAATTTAATATAAAAATAAATATACGTGTTCGTATAAATTTATGTTATAGCAAAACCTTTTTATTATTATGTCTATTGTAGTGTTCAGTATTTTTTTTTAAATAAAGGTTTATTATTTAAAACGGGTCTATATTATTATATCTATTAAAAATAAAAGTTAGGGAGGCACGGAAAAAAAATTTTTTTTAGGGAGGCGTAGTAGCATAAAGTTTGGAAACCGCTGATCTAATGGGATGCTATCAGGCATGCAATAACTATTGAACATTAGTTTGGTCTTATCTACGTTAATTTTTAATCCTACTTTTCTACTTTCCCTGTCCAGCTGTGTTAGTCTATTAAGTAGGTCAGCTGAATCACGAGCTATTATAACTATATCGTCTGCGAACCGAAGGTGACTCAAGAAGCGACCGTTGATGCTTACTCCGGCTGTGTCCCAATCCAAGTTCCTGAAAACTCCCTCAAGCACCGCATTGAATAACTTGGGTGAGATTGTATCTCCTTGTCTTACTTCTTTTCCTATGCTAAATCTACCTGTACCTGAAAAATTTTTAACCGAAGCTGTGCCATTCTTATTTATTGCAGCTAACAGCCCCACATAGGGTTCCGGCACTCCCTGTGTTTGTAAAGCGTTAAGTACTGCATTATGGCTAACTGTATCGAAGGCTTTCTCATAATCGACGAAACCTAGGCATAATGGCCGTTGATATTCGTTGGCGCGCTCGATTATTTCGCCAACTACTTGGAGGTGGTCCATTGCGCTGAAATTTGCCCTAAATCCTGCCTGTTCTATAGGTTGGTTCGCGTCGAGGACATTCTTCAGCCTTTCTGTAATAACCTTTGTGAAGAGCTTGTAGACCGCTGAAAGTCAACTAATGGGTCGGTAGTTCTTGATATCGCTTCTATCACCTTTTTTGTGTATTAAAATAATAGTTGCGTTATTCCATCCTTCTGGTAAAGCTTGGTTCTGGATGCATTTTATATAAATATATATATATATATATATATATATATATATATATATATATATATATAAAGTGTACATATATGTATAAGGATATGTATATGTGTACAAAAGCAAACTGTTGTAATAAATCTTTATCTCAATGGCACTTTCCATTCGATAGCTATTACAGAAGCGATAGATTTACGAGGCAAAACAACCGTTCGTAATGTTCTATGCCTACATACAAACTTACATACGTATTCTGTACGCAATTTGTAATGCGCCCATGAATTATATCACAAGCCACTAACAATGAATTGTGGTTAATCGGAACAAAAATGGTAGCATGTATGGTAAGGTTATCGCTGCTGGCAAAATCTGGATTGCTATACAATCAAGATCTTTTATGCGAATTTGGCATTGTTTTTCTAATTTACATGTGACAAACTGAATAAGTATTCATTATTATTATGTTTTCAGTTATAATAATTTCTATAAGAGTATATACATATGTTTATGTAATCCCCATAATAATTATGACAACGGTTAACCTTGAACTTGGATATGTACAAGTTTAAGGTAAGCCAATTTTTTAGAAACCATATCATCAATTAAATCAGAAAAATTGCCAAAATCTGAAATGAAGTATTCCATTTTTTTGAGTTTAGGGACTTTTCTAAGAGGAAAAAATCCCACTTCCGGTTTATTAAATTTTCATCACATTGACACAAGGATTTCATTTAAAATTTCTTGTAAAGAGCACACATGTTGAAGGGGCCGAATAAAGTAGTTGAAGAAAAATCGAACAAGAGTAAAATGTCACTTCCGGATGACGGGTGTTCACCAAGTTTTATATATGTTTGTATAACTTGGTATTAAGCTTAAACTTCTAGATATGAAATTTCATTTTAGTAACGAACGGTGTTCAAAATAGCCCCAAAATACACTGACACACACTATCATACACACACATTTTTGTGTGTGTGTTCGAATTTTCGCATGATTACAAAACTTCATCCCTTGTTGTACATAGATAATGTAAAAATTGACTTTGTGATGATTGTCTGTAAGTGAAGCCATGAATCAAAATTCCATATGTACATATGTATGTACATATACATATGTACGAATGCACAATAAAGATTTCCGTATTGCCTTATATTGAATTTGAAACATCGCGTTTCTTTCGTTTGTTTAATCAGCTTATGGCAATTAATTCAAAGACAGTATGATTCACAAATCGTTTGAATTATTCGCACAGAAACATTACCGGGAGGCCAACAATCAACTTCGATATTAACAACGGACCGCAAAACACCGGATGGGGAGATTGTTCAGAATTGTCGGTTTTCATGAGACCAACCCTCCACCCCCTTTTTCTCCCTCCCTACAAATCCTACTCTGGGATTGGTACAATCCATCTCTTGCGACCGCAGGCGAATCTGAGCGGGACGGGCGGCGCCAAATGGTCCACAATCACCAAACTGGAAACTTCTAGGCAACTTCTGGCCATTTGCTTTATTACCGCCTGGCTGTGTGGAAGTTCCCGCCTACCGACCGACACAAACAACGTCAAATTACCAAGTTCTTAGAGATGCCTCTTACACCTCAACCCAACGTCTGTGACTCAAATTTCCGGATGTACCTGTTTGTAATAAATTTATGCATGCGAATATTATTTTACTCTTCACTGAGATATGTTCAAATTCTATCAACTACCTTCGAACGAATCTTTTAGACGCTACTTTTCTGATTACTTTAATACAATTTTTTTTATATTACGATACTCGCGCGGTAATTTCGGCGCACTTATGTCGGAGCGCTTATTGACCGCACGGAAAAGTCGGGGTACCGAAATTTGAGTATTTCGCAGCTTTTTCCAACTATCGTTACTTTTATTATGTTATCTTTTTTCAACTTTGGCATTCCTTTTCATCCACATAACAAAGTCATTTCATACCGATATTCAGTAGAGACATATTATGAATCGTGTTTTTCGAACCGTCATCGTTGAAATTTCATAAATAATTAAATTAGCGATATTCGAATTTTTGAAGTACATTAGTTACTTTCAAATGTATTAAACAAATAAATATAACAACAAGTAAAAAAAAAACTGTAGTAAAAAAATAAATTTATTTAATAAAACTGTAGTATAAAAATAATGTACTAAAATATAAATAAAATAAAAAGGCAATTCAAACAATATTTCAACAACAAATGAACAAATGTGTGGGATTTCATGATTAAAATTTAAATCAAATAGTGTAATTAAATATATTACTAAGAGGTTTGGGCCGCGTAGGTGCGTACGTATGTGATGATATAAAAGCGTCCCTATGTCGTCATTGAAATTTTGACTTTTTACTTTATCTATGTACGTAGTAACAATAGATAAAGTTTTGTGATCATGCGAAAATTCGAACTCGAGATTTTGACTGATTCGAACTCAGAATCGATTACTGATCACGTTTTCATGATCTAGAAAAAATGTGTGTGTGTGTGTGTGTGTGTGTGTGTGTGTGTGTGTGTGTGTGTGTGTGTGTCTGTGTGTTTTGGGGATTTTTTGAACACCGTTAGTCCTATCGAACCAAAACTTGATATTGGGTACTAAAATTCTTATAGACATGACGAAAATTTCTTTCAAATTTTTAAGTTGACCGGAAATGGTACCTCCCCTTATACATAGGTGTCCTCTTTTTTTAAGTTTTTGAATCCAATTATCTCCCAAGCCGCTGATTGAATCTGATTAATTTTTTTTACATGTAATAAAAATAATAATATCTATAACCATATATTTTTTAAATATTTTTATCTGAACCGGAAGTAGTAGTTTTACTCTAGAGAATCGAGGTTTTTTATGTTTTTCTCAGAAACTTTTTGGTTTATTGAACTCAAATTTGATATCTAGAAATTTAAGCGTACTACCAAGCTATGTATAAAATTTAGTAAGCATCCCTCAACCGGAAGTGGCAGTTTACTCTTGTTCGATTTTTCTTCCACTATTTGGGATTTTTATCTCCTAGAAAGGTCAAAAATGTTGTCGCCTGGATCCTGTCCACACCCCTGAACGTATTAAGCTGAAAATTTATATTTGTATTTTTTTTGTACTAACTTAGATTTGGTAACGTTTTGGTCAGAATTCGTAAACTGGAAGTAGTATTTTTTTTTAAAACAATATTTCATTATTTTTTCATTATTTTATTTTGACCTTTTCAATTATTTTAAGCGTCTTGATATTTATTGTGTATAATAAAGATAGTGATTATAAATAAAAACAAAAAATAAAATCACTAAATTTAATGAACCGGAAGTGGGATTTTCTCCTCTTAGAAAGGTCAAAAATGTTGTCGCCTGGATATTGTCCACACCCCTGAACGTATTAAGCTGAAAAATTATATTTGTATTCTTTATGTACTAACTTAGATTTGGTAATGTTTTGGTAAAAATTTGAACAAAATCCGACAACCGAAAGTAGAACTTTTGTCTTGTGCAAGGATTTGCATATATTTGCGCTCAATTTGTATCGCTATCATAGTTATTAGTTCAATATCTAATTTTGTTTTTTAACCTTCTTATATTCCTCAAATACATAGATAAAGTCATGGGTTGGTCACACCCGAATTTTTTTCGAAGTTCCCAACCAAATCCCACCCAACAATATTTTCTTACATACAAAGTCTCTTTCGGAATTATAAATTAGATTCGTATATTTTCAGCATCATCAGAGTGCCCGTAACTAACGAGAAAAACTAATATTTTTTCCATTTCGGCCAAGACTTGAAACCTCTGCGATATAGCACTCCAGCAGCTCCTATTTCCAACTCGATTTCTTGTTGTATCTAAATAATTTACGTATACATACATATGTATATTCGTCGTTGACCGAGTTTCGATCTAATTATCAAACCTAACCAAAGTATCATATAGTCGAAAATGAGAATTTGTTATCAAATCGGTAGTTCATGTACATATTATTTTACATCTAAAAGAGCTAATAAACAATTTTTATATCGTGAATATTTAAGTTTTTTTCTATGACTACTATGCTACATAATCAATGATTCCCGTGGACTAAAAAATGTGTGAAATGGTGCAAATTCGCAGCAAGGCACATATACATATTACATTTTACTAATTTCCGTGACAATGCAGTACTATGTAGTGTTGGTGTTATATTGCAAAAATTGATAAAGCATTCAAAATTCGTTTATATAATTAAGCATGTGAAAATAATACTGACTTGTCCGGTCTTCCGCGCGCGTAAAATTGAATAATCTGCGAAATTCAAACTCTGATTTGATTTCGTTTTCAACAACCTTAATTATTCAGGCGGCACGTTAAGGGTTACATCACAACGTCGACTTTACATCACAAGGTCCGCTTTATACATACATACATACCTGTATATATACATATGTACATTGTATAATACATATAGAGGAATCGACACGCGGTCACGAACATGGGATGAGCCGGACAGTTATTTATTCATCGACTTACCACCCCAGAAGGGTACGATGAGGTCAACGATGCAGATACGATATAACTTCATATTTTATAAAAATAAAGTAAAAATTACGCCTTTCGATTACAATGATAACTAAATTAGATAACATAAAATTAAATTTGATTTACCGAGCGATTGTATCGACAAATCAAATTTAAAAATTAATTTTCGATCCCAGTGCTAATTAGTAGAGGTAGGATAGTCACAGTGCTATCCATTGTTCGGCAAACCTTTAACAATGCATTTACAACCTTTGAACAATACATGGCCCCCTCAGGCTCCGGTGACTACTAATTAATGCTTACATATAAGATCAGTGATTCCCAACTTTTCTTGGGCCACACACCACTTCAAGGCCTCAAAAATCTCCATGCCCTCCTATCTTATACGTCGGTTTCTTGGGACTTGGATTAGACCCCATGCATTGAATTTTGTAAAAAAATAGAATTTCGTGTTTTCAGAATAAATCAGAATTTTATTTCATCATCAGCATCATCTACAACAATGGTTCTTAGGCGAAATTTTACCGTGGCCGCACAGGTGATAATAGTTGTCCCATGGAAATGTCTGGTGGCCGCACCAAATTTTTTCAAATAAATTTAAGTTACAAAAAAATGGATCAATTTATTCATAAAATAAAAGAAATTTTAACATTTTGGTATCTA
Source organism: Arctopsyche grandis (assembly GCF_051622035.1). Classification (NCBI taxonomy): domain Eukaryota; kingdom Metazoa; phylum Arthropoda; class Insecta; order Trichoptera; family Hydropsychidae; genus Arctopsyche; species Arctopsyche grandis. The sequence continues at coordinate 16,193,751 of NC_135355.1, forward strand.
TTTATTTAATAATAATGCAAATGGAAATTGCTCAATACTCTTTTCTTCCAATGCAAGCCGCATTGCTGCTTCTAAGTTTGCGTCTGTCAGCTGGTTCCTAAATTTGTTTTTAATAAAGTGCATTACACTGAATGATCTGTCGCAATATACGGTAGTGGGAAAAACAGATAATATTAATAAAGCAATTGTTGCTAAATCTTTATATTGGTTTGTTTCATTGTCAACGTATATTTTCGACCAAAATCTTTGAACCAAAATATTATTAAAATGGTTATATAGCACTTGATCTATAATAACTTGACTAATTTCTAATAATAAATATTTGACGTAAGCGCAGTTAATTAATCTCAATACTGAAAATGATTTTAATCCATTTTGTAGTACTATGAAATTTTCATTTGTCATCATAATAAAAGGGGAAGATACAAAAGAAACAGTTTTAAAAAAATTCAATTCTTCGAACCTTTTATCAAGTTCCAGATTCAGAGATTTAAGACACTCTATCATTTTAAGTTTTAATTTTAATTTTGATCATCTTATTTATCAAATCACTAACAGAAGATAAAATTGAAAAATTGTCATTTTCAACTTCTGTCACAAGGCTTTTCGCTATATTTTTTAGTTTGTCAATGATGAGCATGGTTTCTATTGTTGTTAAGTTACTTTTTAAAAAAAAAAAAATATATATATATATATATATAGTATTATTTACTATTAAGTCACTGATGGCCGCAGTAAAATCCACTAGTGGCCGCACTTGAGAACCACTGATCTACAACCATTCACCATCTACATACTCATGAAATAAGACTTCTCCAATACGCTTCCACTGGTCACTGTTTTGCGCAACTCTCATCCATCTTACGCCACAAATTTTCCTAATTTCGCCTACCCATCTTCCCAGCGGTTTTCCTTTTACCCTTTTTCATTCTCTCAGGTACCTTTCTAGCACTTCTTTTGTCCATTCTTCCAGCCACGTGGCCCACCCATTGCCATTTCAATCTGTACATTATATCAACTATGTACAGCATACTCTCGATTATCCGGGCACGATTATCCGGGCCGGTTTGCACTGGTACTAACTACTAACGGCCACTGAAATATTGAGATAGAAAACTAATCCTTATGAATGTGGTGAAATAAAAAACTGGCCAAATAAATGCAACATAGGACGGAGAAATAATCCGTAAAAAAATTATTTTTTGAATTTTAAAATTCGCTAGAAAATTAATTATAAGTATTTTAAAACAGTAAAAAATTATAATCAATATAAAAAAAATATCTGACTATTGATTCCAATACTCACTTTGAGTACAACAATACTAGATTTTGAGTTAAAGACCGCAAAAGCTAAAAAACTGTAAAAATCGCGCATTTTTTTAAACGCTCATATCTCTTAAACGATCACTAACCAACGAAAATCATTATCATATTAGAATTCAGTAAATTAAACTTAGTAAAGATTGGTTAGTTTCCGCTCTGGTAACTCAAAAACGTGATTTTTTGTTGCTCAGTTTATTAATGCAAAAGGTTTTATTAATTAATTAATGCAAAAGGTTTTATTAATTATTAATGCAAAAGGTTTTATTAATTCCTCAGCAATCGTGTGAGGCTTTTTTTCTTCGCGCACAGATATACCAATTGATATGACGCTTCTATCAAGAGTTTTTGAATTTTTGCGCCACATAATTTTGTGATTGTACCACTGGCATCAAATCGAGCCTTCTTTGACTACAAGATGTTCACACCTGCACCTTCATCACCATGCACATTGTTGAAATGTTCTAACAACTTTGATGGCTTAAGATTGGAGTTTGAAAACATCTTGGAACATAAGATGCATTGAGGTCGTTGCGTACCATATTTTTCTGTTGTACTAGTGAATCCGTAACCAATATAATCGTATACTAAAAATATAATATATATACATATGTTTGATTTTGGATAAATCACATCCGTTTTGCGAAAAAAAGCGTAGAATTTTTTTCTATCCTTTACTTCAAAATGGGATAAAAATATCAAATGTTTCTTTTCTCTTTTTAGCCTATAACTTCTCAACTGACATAACATATCATGTTCGTGCTCCGCTTTGACCCACAAATCAAAATTTTCCGTTTCGACTTTCGTCTATGGGACAGAAAAGTCGTGTTCCTTTATAGACGGTGAAGAAAACCTGAGATATATAAAGTGCAAGTTTTAACTCGCATATGTACCCTTTTATAATATTTCCCTACATTTATGTACATATGTAAGGAAATATTCGAATACATCGAAAACTGCGTAAAACTTTTCGCCAGGACCGAATTTTAAGCCCTCCAGAAGTCAGAGATTTCTGAAGTTGAAAGCTAAAAATATTATGTACTTCATAATGACACATCATAAAGAATTAATAAATTATTTTCCTATGACTGATCAAATTTTATAAAAAATTTATAATACATTTTTTTTAATGAAATCATATAAATGAAAAAAATCGTATAATTATGTATTCAAATTATACAATCATATAATTTGTATAATTCATAAAAAAAATTTATAAGTGCGTATTAATGACTGCAACTGAGTGTCTTCGATTTAGAAACGTGTTCACTGTAAATGTTTCTCTGTATAGCATGAAGTAAAAAAAAAATACATGAAATAAATAGCCTATTATGGGAGTCTCGAGCATTTTTACGGTTACGTGCCTAAATTTACAAATATTTATTTACTAAATGTTAGGCGTGCCAAGAAATTTTAATTAAAAAAATGACCTTTTTTAATTGAAATTTATAAAGACCAAAATGCATAATAAATATATATAAAACAAGTTTAAAACTTTTAATTTTAATGTGATAATAAAAAAAAATGATAATTAGACATACGTATGTACACGTTCACAAACACCGGTTATGAGTAGATGTAGGACCGGAAGCGTGCCGTTTATTGTTCAATTGTTGTAAATCCTTTATAAAAAAGGTTCGGCAAACCTTTAACAATGCATTTACAACATTTGAACAATATAAAGCCCCCTCAGGGTCCGGGCTTTAGTTATGAGAGCATTTTCGATACAAATTAACTGCAAATGTAGGAAAACTTACACAAGACAAAAGTTCTACTTCTGGTTGTCGGATTTTGTTCAAAATTATTATACACATTAAATATCAAAAAATAAAAATAATTTTAAACGTCAAAATAAAATAATGAAATATTGTTTTTAAAAAAATACTACTTCCGTTTTACGAATTCTCACCAAAACCTTATCAGCTCTAAGTTAGTACATAAAGAAAACAAACATAAATTTTCAGCTTAATATGTTCAGGGGTGTGGAAAGAATTGTAGTCACAACATTTTTGACTTTTCTAAGAGGAAAATATCCGAATCAGTCAAAATCTCGAGTTATAATTTTCACATGATCACAAATCTTCATTTATTGTTACTACGTACATATAATATGTAAATAAAGTAAAAATACAATAAAAATACTAATAGGAACATAAATTAAAAATAGGAACATAGCCATCAGCATAGCTCGGTCGTTAAGCTTCTGGCTAGCACTGAGAGGCGTCGGGTTCAATCCCATGAGCTGACCTCGATTGAAAAGAATTTTTCTGAGTATACATATCTATAGTGCTGCTGGTCAGACTTGAATATTTCTGACTCCAGGTCGATCGTTTCCTATCAGAGTTTGCCAATTATTCTGATTTCATTGTTGAAACGGTTCCCGATAAAATTGGCTAAATGTCCTTCCTACCTACTATGTCACCTTTATTTGAGCATGATTAATGTACAATAAAATTTATGTACAATTCATATTCTCCTAATGTCTTATTAATCACGAGTTTTCAGTGTCTTATAATTCATTGACTTGTGTAAAAAAATGGTGCATTGTTTGTAATTGGCCAGGAAGGCGCATTGGGGTTTACCTGTAAGGCTTTCCTGGTAAATATGTAAAAAAAAATAAAAAAATAAAAATAGAAAACAATTGTTTATTAATGCGATCTTTGTTGCTGTTCATTAACTTTCATCAATATATGTATGTACATGCCCAGCTAGATTCGTGAGTCAATTAATTTCTGAAACTGGACTTTTTAAAATGTTTTCGAAAAATAATGACTCACAAGCGTGCGTAGAAGAGAAAATTGTTAGTATTATTTTCGCTAGTTTTTCAAACAATGGAAACTCGTTTCTGGAATGCTATTCCAAGTTTTTGATATGTTTTCTCCTGCATTTATTTGAAATTACGTGCAATAATCGATAGTTTTCAATTATTTCCATGGCATATCTTAAATCGAAAAAACTTTTGATTCCAAATAGAACTGTATTATAAATCATTAAGTTGCATTTCTAGTTCAGTCACTTTAACATCTCTAAATTGAGAGTATCGAACGACACCGTCTCGATCTAGAAAAAAAATTGATGTTTTTTCAATTTTATTGTATACGGAAAATATTTGAAGTTATTTCGTTACTATACTACATATGTACATCACGATCAAATATGTCTAGTTTTGCATCAAATGGTTTTATGAAATCGAACATCCCGATTATTGCTTGATTAATACCTTGCAAGTTTTCAATATTCAATTTGTTTAAATAGACATAAATAAATAAAAAACATTATTTTCGAAACTTAATTGATTATAATTTAAAATTACCTTTCATTTCATTTATAAAAAAAGCCTTGTTTAATCAACACAATTAACAAATATTTGAAGAACTTTTTCACGACTTCAAACATCGTACATTGCTGTACATAATTAAACAATCGCATAACGAGTTTACTTCTTTAGGTATATCTGAAAATCTTCGTTTTTACTTTATCTACATATGTATGTACGTAGTGACAATAGATGAAGTTTTGTGATCATGCAAAAATTCTAACTCGAGATTTTGACTGATTTGAACTCAATCGATAACTGATCCCGTTTTTATGATCTAGAAAAAATGTGTCTGTGTGTGTGTGAATTTTGGGGATTTTTTAAACACCGTTAGTCCTACTGAAATTTAGTATCGGTTACTGAAATTCTTATCGACACGACGTAATTTTTTTTTTAAATTTTTAATTTGACTGGAAGGGTACCTCCTCTTATGGGTGTCCACTTTTTTTTTAAGTTTTTGAATTCAATTCGGACTGAAATTTTTTCACTTGTAATAGAAATAATAATTTTTATAACCTTATATTTTTAAATATTTTTATCTCAAAAGGAAGTAGTACTTTTTCTCTACAGAATCTAGGTTTTTTATGTTTTTCTCAGAAACGTTTTGGTTTATTGAACTGAAAATTTCATATCAAATTTATAAAATTTGGTAAGCATCCTTTGACCGGAAGTAGCAGTTTACTATTGTTCGATTTTTCTTCCATTTTTTTGACCCCTTAAACACGTGTGTTCTTCACGAAAAAATTCAAGTATAATTCTTGTATCAATGTGATGAAAATAAAAAAAAATCACTAAATTTAATGAACCGGAAGTGGGATTTTTGCCTCTTAGAAAGGTCTAAAATGTTGTACCCACTACTCTGTCCACACCCCTGAACGTATCAAGCTGAAAATTTATATTTGTATTATTTATATACTAACTTAGAGCTGATAAGAGACCGTAAGGTAAGTAAACCGGAAGTAGTATTTTTTATAAAACAATATTTCATTATTTTATTTTGATCTGTTAAATTAATTTAATTTTCTTGATATTTTATATGTATAATACTGATAGTGATTTTAAGAATTTCGCTCAATTTGTATCGCTGTCATAGTTATTAGTATTTCATAATCTGTCTGTACGGTTCAATATCGAATTTAGTTTTGTAACCTTCTTATATTCCTCAAATACATAGATAAAGTCATGGGTTGGTCACACCCGAATTTTTTTTTATTCGTGGGCTGATACAAATTTTACCGCTTTTGTTAGAAGGATCAAAATATCTTCCAGTGACTTGAAACCATTCTTTACGCTTAAAACTGCAATGAAAATCCAGAAGTTAGTCTCCAACACGATCGGTAAATAAACCAAAAAATCGTTTTCCTCTCCAGTCATATTGCGAGCAATGTTGCTAAAATCGGGCAGTGTGTACATAGTTTTACTAGTTTACGAGTTTGTGCGTAGTTTTACTAGTTTAGTAATTGGATAAAACCATTTGGTTTTATACTCCATTGGAAAAAATGTTAAATCGTACGAGTGCCATAAAAATTTTCAAACGTGCCACCTCTGGCACGCGTGCCATAGGTTTGCCAGCCCCCGCCTATTACATAACATATTTTTATATGCACATATGTAGTTTATTACGTAGCACTTCGCCCCCAGCGCCAGGGGCGCTGGGGGCGAAGCCCCCGCGGTGCCGAAGGCATCGGGGGTGCTGGGGGCGCCGGGGGGAGCCGGGCGCTGGGGGAGCCGGGTGCTGGGGGCGCTGGGGGCGCCGGAGGCGTCGGCGGCGCTGGGGGCAAAGGCGTCGGGGGGTCGGCGATGTACAAAACGTAATTCGTAATTCGTAATCACTTCGTAATTTGTCATTCGTAATTCGTGCATCAATTTCTTTCCGAAACCAGTCGATTCAATATCTTTAACTTTATTTTTATTCGAGTTTCAATTCCTTTTCGAAACCACCCGTTGAAATCAACGGGTCCAACACTAGTAATGTTATATTACAGGTTCGTGCGAACGTTGCGATTGTATAATATAATATTTTATTACAGCATGCATATGTACAATATATACGAATTAAGTTTGGGACTATTATTACTTTATCTACATATGTATGTACGTAGTAACAATACCTGAACTTTTGTGATGATGCGAAAATTCGAACGCGAGATTTTGACTGATTCGAACCCAGAATCGATCACTGATCACGTTTTCGTGATCTAGAAAAACTGTGCGTGTGAGTATGTTAGTATGCTTTTTTAAGATAATCCTAAATATCTGATAGTAAACGCTTACACATTTGTGTGGTGGTTTGACGAAACTGTTATTAGTTTTATCCACGCTTTATCTAATAGCAAACACAGTTTTCCTATAAAATAATTACGTTGATAACCGTCAGATCCACACCGGAAAAGTAAAGGGAACAAAGAGGGAATGAAGGTAGAAAGCAAAAAGCAATAATTTTACGACTCATTGGCAGGAAAGGTTTATTTGCAATAAACTCATATAAATGGCACCATCACACGCCACTTTGTACCACGCGGTGTCACCTTACTCAGAAACTGATTCTCCCACACTTTTCTATCTATTTATTGGCCTTTGTATTACAGTACATGGCGAAAATTTGCGTAATTATTACTCTTATAAACCAAGTTCGAAGCAATGTTCGAAGCATGTTACCTCCGGTCAATGATAATACATAATGTATATACATATACATACATATATTTGTTATATATACATATATTTATGTATATATACATATATTTGAATTTTGTTATTGAAATCTCATTTAAAATATGAGATTAATTCAAAATTCTCAATAAATAATCTTAATAAATGATCCATCTTTTAAGTTTGTACCGATATAATGTCATACATGCATATATGTATGTATTAATGTATATATGCCATAAAACTATTCTCGAAATTGCCAATACTAAAAAGACAGTCAATTTATTGCGTAGGAATTTTGTCCAAGGGAAATTCTCAAAATTCAGATAATAAAGTGCGGTTAATTAAACATAAATCAGAGTTAAAATAAAATTTATGTTTCACGGTAGCGAACGGAACGTGGACCAAACTTGTGAACATATTTGTGCCAAATGTTGTTCTGAAACGATAAACTTCATGATGGCGTTTCGCTCGATAATTTAAGCGAAGGTAGATAAAATTGATGTCTTGCGATTTTTTAATCTGTTTTTTAATTAAAGTGAAAATAATACTGAAAGTACTTATGTCAACTTTACTTTTACGCTTGATTTAATGCGGACCTTGAGGAGGAAGATCCACGTATTCGGATGTTGCTATCCATCTAGGTGTATTAAATTTTATTAGTGTGATCTTTCAACGTCAGTAATGTTTTGCTAGAGAGAGTTTCTTGAAATGAGAAACATCTATCCGTCACTTGATTATACATATGTGCATACGTATGTATTATATGTATAAACATTGTAATACTGAAGCGTATCTTCGATGTGTTGGTAGAGTTAAAGCATAGTATTGAATATTATTTAATGTTTGCAATTGAATCAAATTTAAGTTGGTTTCACACTTTTTCGTATACAATATGTGTGTAAATATTTTTCCATCAAAAAATTTTTTTTATCGAAAACATTATGTAAATATATAATGAAGAGTAAGTCAGCCAGAATTTCAATATTTCAATTTCTCAAAATTTTAATTGATCGAGAATCGTATTGTGAAAAACATCTTGATCACAGGTGGATATTGTTTTCTGACTCGCCTATCTTTGAATAACTAAAATTAAATTAAATCTTTCGACAATATAAATGATAGGTACTTAATATTGGCACCTCATTCCACATACGGTCTTTAGGGACTCTTAAGTCTCAGTTTTCTTCGATTACCTGGACTAGATACACGAGACCGAATATTCCCCGGACTCGAGACTGATTCATTTTTTTTCATTTGAATCGTCAAAAAAAATTATGTAAAAATAATTTAGTCCTATTATACGTGGAAAAATTATAATAATTTTCTTTGGCGTTTAAAATATTCTTTAATTTATGCAGAATTGAAAACAAAGTATTTGAAAATTTAAAGGACGTGTGCAATATTTGTACTCATAGAGGACTTTTATAAATAATTTCCAAAATTCTAGAAAAAATAATCTACACTCGTTTACTCAAAGTCGTAAATAATAAATTAATAAATGAACAATTTGGATTTCGCACTGGACATTCCACGACCCAACAACTAACAAGTATAACTGAACACGTGACGAAAAACTTAAATATGAAGAAAAGTACTGGAATCGTATGTCTCGACATAGAAAAGGCTTTCGACATGGTTTGGCACGATGGACTCATTCATAAGCTCCTTAATAACAAAATACCAAACTAACTAATTTTCATCATCAAATCGTACCTAACTCGAAGAAAGCTAGTGGTTAGCGTAAATAATGAATTATCGTCTCCGAAAAATATCGTAGCTGGCGTTCCGCAGGGGAGCTTGCTTGGCCCACTCTTGTTCTCCATATATAATATATAAATGACATACCTATTCCAAAAAACTGTCACATAGCCCTATATGCAGATGATACCGCTTGCTTCACAATTAGCAAAAAACCAGACACTATTCGTAAAAATCTTGAATTTGCAATTAAAACAATGACGGAACACTAAGTGGAAAATTCAAATTAATCAAAGCAAAACAGACGCCATATTCTTAAGTGTTAGAAAGCATAAGCCGAGTTCAGATCTGAAAATCCCCTCTGGAAAAACTCGCGCGCTCATAATACCATTATTAACCTATGCTTCACCCATATTATCCGATTCCGATTCGGATTTCGACTTCGGTAAACACAGATTACCTAAACACAATCTGCTTTAGGTCATCGATTTTAGAGAGTCTTTAATTTTTATTATGTATTAGATGTATTATGAGCATTTATAAGAACTGTAAATTGGTTTTTTAGCTCTTTTTCCTACTATGCTGTACATTAAAATAATATAATACTATGATTACTAACCAAATTAAATTAAAATAGATCAGTAGTAGTGCTTCCAATCCCGGAAGATTACTTCAGCACCGGGATTGCGGTGCTGGGAATTTCCGATCCCGGGATCCCGGTGCTAGCATCGGGATTTCAAATGTATAAAGAAAAAAAAGTTCAATTGCATGTTTTCATATTTCAAAAGCGTTCAATTGCATTTTGCGAACTCTCCTGATGTTTTACGCAAAAAATACTCCCATATTGGCGTACTAATTTTGAGAGTTAGGCTACAGTTAATTAATACTAATTTTCGGTTCGCATCCATAAATTTCTAAGATTAAATAAAACACATCCGAAAATGTAATTAAATAAAGTACTTCTGGTTAACGGATTGTTACCAACTTTTATACATAACTTGGTAAAATTACAGTTCAATAAATTAAAGGATTTCTTAGAAAAACATAAAAATACCTTGATTCTCTAAATTAAAAGTACTACTTTCGATTTAGGAAAAAATATTATATTGGGGTCTAATATTAATAATTTCAATAAAAGTAAGAAATTTCAGTCCGATTTGATGAGTGGTTTGGGAGATAATTTAATTCAAAAACAGTAGACAGTCAGTCGAGGCAGAAAAAATCTCTCTTTGGGGCAGAATACACCAGCCCCGGTTGTCTATATTTTTTATATCAGCGGTTCCCAACCCATGGTACGCGTACCACTTGGTGGTACACGGCTGGTGGTTGGTGGTACGCGAAAAAAAACAGTAATGGCGGACATGCATATATGAATGATTTACTATCATAAATACAATTTTTACTTTATCTATATACGTAGTAACAATAGATGAAGTTTTGTGATCATGCGAAAATTTGAGTATTTCGCAGCTTTTTCCAACTATCGTTACTTTTAATTATGTATCTTTTTTCAAATTTGGCATTCCTTTTCATCCACATAACAAAGTCATTTCATACCGATATTCAGTAGAGTCATATTATGAATCGTGTTTTTCGAACCGTCATCGTTGAAATTTCATAAATAATTAAATTAGTGATATTCGAATTTTTGAAGTACATAAGTTACTTTCAAATGTATTAAACAAATTAATATAACAACAAGTAAAAAAAAAAAACTGTAGTAAAAAATAAATTTATTTAATAAAACTGCAGTATAAAAATAATGTACTAAAATATAAATAAAATAAAAAGGCAATTCAAACAATATTTCAACAACAAATGTGTGGGATTTCATGATTAAAATTTAAATCAAATAATGTAATTAAATATATTACTAAGAGGTTTGGGCCGCGTAGGTACGTACGTATGTGATGATATAAAAGCGTCCCTATGTCGTCATCGAAATTTTGACTTTTTACTTTATCTATGTACGTAATAACAATAGATGAAGTTTTGTGATCATGCGAAAATTCAAACTCGAGATTTTGACTGATTCGAACTCAGAATCGATTACTGATCACGTTTTCATGATCTAGAAAAAATGTGTATGTGTGTGTGTCTGTGTGTGTGTGTCTGTGTGTTTTGGGGATTTTTTGAACACCGTTAGTCCTATCGAACCAAAACTTGGTATCGGGTACTAAAATTCTTATAGACATGACGAAAATTTTTAAGTTGACCGGAAATGGTACCTCCCCTTATAGGTGTCCTCTTTTTTTTAAGTTTTTGAATTCAATTATCTCCCAAACCGCGGACTGAATCGGATTAAATTTTTTTTACATTTAATAGAAATAATAATGTCTATAACTTAATATTTTTTAAATATTTTTATCTGAACCGGAAGTAGTAGTTTTAGTCTAGAGAATCAAGGTTTTTTATGTTTTTCTCAGAAATCTTTTGGTTTATTGAACTGAAATTTCATATCTAGAAGTTTAAGCGTAATAGCAAGTTATGGATAAAATTTGGTAAGCATACCTCAACCGAAAGTGGCAGTTTACTCTTGTTCGATTTATCTTCCACTATATTTTTCGACCCCTTAAACATGTGTGATCTTCACGAAAAAATTCAAGTATAATTCTTGTATTAATTTAATGAAAATAAAAAAAAATCACTAAATTTAATAAACCGGAAGTGGGATTTTCTTCTCTTAGAAAGGTCAAAAATGTTGTCGCCTGGATCCTGTCCACACCCCTGAACGTATTAAGCTGAAAATTTATATTTGTGTTGTTTATGTACTAACTTAGATTTGGAAACGTTTTGGTCAGAATTCGTAAACCTGAAGTAGTATTTTTTTTTAATACAATATTTCATCATTTTTTCATTATTTTATTTTGACCTTTTAAATTATTTTAAGCGTCGTGATATTTATTATGTATAATAAAGATAGTGATTTTAAGTAAAATAAAAATAAAATCACCAAATTTAATGAACCGGAAGTGAGATTTTCTCCTCTTAGAAAGGTCAAAAATGTTGTCGCCTGGATCCTGTCCACACCCCTAAACGTATTAAGCTGAAAAATTACATTTGTGTTGATTTTGTACTAACTTAGAGTTGCTAACATTTTGGTCAGAATTCGTAAACCGGAAGTAGTATTTTTTCAATAATATATTTAACAATATTTCAATATTTTATTTTGACCTTTCAAAATTATTTTTATCCTCTTGATATTTAATGTGTATAATAATTATACTGATTTTAAATAAAAAAAAATTGAACAAAATCCGACAACCGGAAGTAGAACTTTTATCTAAGTTTCCATATATTTGCGCTCAATTTGTATCGCTTTCATAATTATTAGTTCAATATCGAATTTTGTTTTGTAACCTTCTTATATTCCTCAAATACATAGATAAAGTCATGGGTTGGTCACACCCGAATTTTTTTTAATATAATTAATATATTTGAAATTTTTTTCAAGATAAATCGGTTTGGTTGGATGCATAGGACATTGTTTAAAATCGATGAAATTTTATATAAAGTTTTAATTTTTATTCCATCCAAATTATCGTTTTTCACTCCGATCTAATGTACATAACGACGTTGGTTCCTCCATCAACTATTTTATATATACATATGTACATAGGTGTTAAACTGAGTAATTTCACTTCGTCTTATGAGTTTTCCCAAAATCGAGACCATTTCATTGTGGTTTTTATCGTTTTATGAAAAATTTTGTCTAAATCTTTCATGTAATATGTATAATATATGAAAATATACATAGAACTTGGTCCCTCGTTTGAATAATAAATTATTCGTGTTCCTTAAATTATAATATTCATTCTTTGTACTTGGAACCTCTTAAATAATTATATTCGATATCAAATATGATATTGAATATAATATGCTGTGTAGAAAATATCTAAAATAAGCTTAAATTTGATAATAATAAACATTTAATTTTAGTTCAACCCAACTTCTTTACTTTATCACCGTACCCATTTGTAGTTTACATAAACAATCGCGTAAGTTTCATAGAATGAATCATTATTTTTGAGCTGTTCGACCTCGCAAATGCACAGAGTTTTCGCAACAGCTAAATTTCGTTGCTCAAGCCTTGTTGTTACAACATTCTTAATGGAACGTATTTACATTTAATAACATAAGCGAACGTTAACGTCACTAATTGCGCTACCTAACACGTTCTTAATATTACAGTCGAGCGATGTTTACATTACCATTTTCTAGGTTTTTACGAGACATTCATTATAAGGGGACACTTACGTATGTATGCTTGGTAAATATATTACATATCTTGTCAATTAATTACCAATGCAATTGATGTGCATCCGGGACCGTGCATCTTCGTGGCTAACACACACACACACACATATTGTCCGGCATCATCAATAATAAATCAACGTTTAATTTCCGGGTCGCCCCCACATAAGCGCTAACAAACAAAGTACCTTCTCTTGCGGGCTCCAGACTGGCTCTGGAATATATTTCAGTCATATCTCATGATACTGTTTTACACTTGAGACTGTTTTAAATCATGTTCACTTAACTTGAATTTCTTTTATAGCGACGAGCATCGCAAAATCTAATTAAGCGCACATTCGCGAGAGAGTGTAATTCTAAATAGTGCTACTATGTGTATACATATTTACATATTTTACATTCAACAAACAAAATAAAAAAAAGCACTTATTTTACTTATTATTTTATAATTCTTTAATAATATGTAGGTAAAGCTTCAGAGGATGTGGTAAATCTACAAATTTTCTTTGTTATAAAAGAAAAAATTCGGATGTGACAAACCCATGACTTTATCTCTATATTTGAGGAATATAAGAAAGTCACAAAACAAAATTCGATAATTAAACACACATACGCGTTCACACATACCTTTCGTCATTCGACGCTCCGTGCGAACGGACGTACGAACGACATTCTGTGCGAGCGCTCATATCACAGCGATACGTCATTTCTTCAAAAAACCCACACTTTTTAAACATACGCAACAGATACTACTCACACAACGAACATAAAAGATCACATGTCGGCACCAAGTGAAGATCCAACTTAAGAAAACGAATGAAGACACTGGTGGCTATATCTCTATTGATTTTTTGATAAGTTGATTTTTGATTTTTTGATTAATCAAAAAAATAACAAAGTAGAAACATGTCTATGGTAGATATATGTAAATAGCATATTAAAAAATAATTTCTCTAGTGCCATAATTGAGGAAGTGAGAAGTCTAATACGTTTGTATGGACAAGACGCTGGGATCCAGCCCTTTTAACGATCATAACTTCCCAAAGCTACTGACCATTAAAACTTTTACACCAAATATACCCAAAAAACCTCATCAACCAACCAATCCCAACATTCAACCAACATCAGACATAACTTCCATGGCGTCTATGGCGAAGATGTTGAAAATCCTCCAGGAGATTCGTGCCAAGGCCAGCGGTTGCACCAACAAACTAGAGCTGGCACTCATGCTCGTCGAATATCTCGATGTCTTCGATTAACGGGAGGCGCTTGAACATTCTAGCTTGGAATACTCGTGGACTTATGAATAAGATTGACGAACTAGAGTCGGCGATCGGTGAGTACTGTGTTGACATAGTTCTAATCTCCGAGACCTTCTTAAAACCTCATATTCGTATTAACCGAACTAAATTTAACTGTAATCGCGAAGACCAAGAACAGCATGGAGGGGGAGTTGCTATTTTTATAAAATCGTCAATTAAACATTGTCGCGTAATAACTCCGCCACTAAAAAATTTAGAACTAACCGCCATCTGACTAACAATTAACAACACCCGTCACATAGTAGCATCCGCATACAATCCTCCCCAAAAAAGATTATTGGTATCCGAGTTTAAAAAAATATTTTACATTGGTAGTTCGGTAGTGGTAGCTGGTGACTCTAATGCCAAACATCCGTTATGGAGTTGCGTTAATATTGACCAACAAGGTACATCTCTTTTTAAACACATTCAACTAATAGATACAATCTTACTTCATCCGGATACATACACACACTTTACCACAAATAACAACCATCCACACTAGATCTTGTCTTCGTTAAGAACTGCCCAAAAATATCGAATGCCCTTCAAGCCCTGTCGTCTGATCACCTCCCGATAATTTTCTCAATCGATGGCAAACCCGGGGAAATCATCAAGCACGGTTGGAATTGCGAGAGAGCTAACTGGCGAGACTGTACATAAATGACCACACTACTCTAACATCTACCAGAC
Source organism: Arctopsyche grandis (assembly GCF_051622035.1). NCBI lineage: Eukaryota > Metazoa > Arthropoda > Insecta > Trichoptera > Hydropsychidae > Arctopsyche > Arctopsyche grandis. Next base: position 16,208,988 of record NC_135355.1, read on the forward strand.
TCACAAACAAAACAGACATTGACAGCTCTATAATACACCTGACGGAATCAATAACTCAATCCAAACACCTTCACATACCTAAGACGTAATACATTGAACACAAACTAGTCAAATTAAACATACATTTTTGCTACGTCACGCGATGTAAAAATACGTACTTTTCATATTATCCGATTCCGATTCGGATTTTGATTCGGATTTTTATAATTTTTTTATTATTTTTTATTGCATAATTTAATTGGCATAACCGATTCTTCGACCTTACACATGAATTATTTAGTTTACTTTTAAAATTACTGTTTCAGTTCCGATTCCGATTAATTATTACTATGCATATTGTAACTTTATTTTAAATCATGTGTCAATCCGAAAGCACCCGTTAAAATTTCAACGGGCATAAAAATGAAATAAAATTATATCGCGCGCTCATATTACCATTATTAACCTAGGCTTCACCTGTATGGAATAACGCCTCGAATACTAACCTTTCCAAGCTCCAAATAATACAAAATAAATCCCTAAAAATAATTTATAACACACCCATATATGTATACTAACTTGAAAAAACTGCATGCCATAAATGATATTCCGTTAGTTATAGACATTACTAACAAAATAACAAGTAGATTCTATGACAGAATCACTAATAACCATACTAACACACTCATGAAGAATCTCGGTAATTACAACAAATTGTTCATACCCTTCAGGTATATACACAGATTACCTAAATACAATCTGCTTTAGATCGTCAACTTTAGAGAGTCCTTAATTAATATTATGTATTAGATTTATTGTGAGTATTTATAAGAATTGTAAATAGATTTTTGAGCACTTATTTCTATTATGCTGTACATACATATGTACATTAGAATAATATAATACTATGATTACTAACCAAATTAAATTAAAATAGATCAGTAGTAGTGCTTCCAACCCCGGAAGGTTACTTCAGCACCGGGATTGCGGTGCTGGGAATTTCCGATCCCGGGATCCCGGTGCTAGCATCGGGATTTCAAATGTATAAGGAAAAAAAAGTTCAATTGCATGTTTTCATATTTTAAAAGCGTTCAATTGCATTTTGCGAACTCTCCCGATGTTTTACGCAAAAAAATACTCCCATATTGGCGTACTAATTTTGAGAGTTTGGCTACAGTTTTTAAATTTTCGGTTCGCATCCATAAATTTCTAAGATTAAATAAAACACATCCGAAAATGTAATTAAATAAAGTACTTTTGGTTAACGGATTGTTACCAACTTTTATACATAACTTGGTAAAATTTTAAAACCTTAAATTTATCACAAAACTATACGTGCACTTTTTATTCCGATTAATAATACGTGCGCGCGCGCCTATAAATTACCTTCCACTATATTTATACATACATAAATATATAACATTATTTTAATTCGTGAAACAATTCCTTTCCGAAATCACCCGTTGAAAACAACCGTGTGAACATTAGTATCATATATATAAAGACGGTAATCTGTGTGTGTGTGTGTGTGTGTGTCCTAACTCTCGCCGAACATAATGAACGAATCGATAAAAATCGATTAATTCATTTTTCGACGAGACGACTTTGTCGCGACTCGAACCGATCACCCCAAATAGCCTGAATATGGGTCTAAATTGAGCTAATGGTCTCGAACATCACGCCAAATCCAATTTTTCATTTCGCCTTTTTTTTTAAACATTAATTGAAATATTCCTTCTCGCCATATAAAAATACGTTATTTTAATAATTTCATTTAGCGAGGTTTTGAACCATTTTTTTTCTTTTCATATAAAACAATTAAATATATATATTTTTAATTGAAATTATTGAAATTAATTTATATTTTAGCGATATTTGAAAAATAAAATTAATTCCAAATCACGGAATCGAACTAAGGCCCCCTCGCCCAGAACAGGTCGCTAGCCATTAGACTACAGCCTCGACAAAAAAAACGCTCTAAAATTACTTAATATTCGATTATCCCATAGAAGTATGGGGAACCAATCATTCGCGTATCTTCGGCTTTCGTCGACAATCTTTTTCGATTTCCGATTTCTTATGATCAACCATCAACCAGTATGGGGAACCAATTTTTTTTTTTTCATATTTTTCATATTTTTATTATTTTCAGTTTTTTCATTTTTTTCAAACTTTTCATCTTTTTCATTATTTCCTTTTTTTTCATTTTTTTTTCATTATTTTCAGTTTTTTTCAGTTTTTTTCATTTTTTTCATATTTTTCATTTTTTTCATTTTTTTCATATTTTTCATTATTTTCATATTTTTCATATTTTTCATTTTTTTCATAATTTTCATTTTTTTGTGCCTTTGTCTTTCCGAAACCAGTCGATTCCATATCTTTAACTTTATTTTTATTCGAGTTTCAATTTCTTTTCGAAACCACCCGTTGAAATCAACGTGCCCTACACTAGTATATAATAATTTGCTAAAATTATAATTCAGCTCTTTTTAGTCTTTAGTTACATATTAAATTATTCGGCTGTTGAATTCTGATCAATTTAACTAGCATATAGAATGTATGTACATACATATATGTACATATGTGTCAATGTATTTTACAACAAATAAGCTGTATCACCGAAGCGCCAATCCCGGAAAAACAAATAAACCTGTAACAAAGAGCTATTTTTCCCTTATAGAATTCTTCGACACATACTAAAAGACACGTTCAGCTGACTTTCACATCTTTGATTGCGTTATGAACCGACGACCCTGTTGTATCTCTCTTCGTCCCGTATTAAGCCCCCATTCTATCTCTTAGTGATTCTTTCATTTAACAAACAAGCTTACATATATGATAATTTTCCTTTATCTATATAGTATGTACATATGTACATATAAATATATATGAACATATTTGTATCAACATATGATTCTTGTTGACCATAAGAAAATTTGACCTCTTTATTCCTCAAATACAGTCGTAGGTTGTTTACAACGAGTTTTTTTTTTACTTTATCTACATACATATTTACGTAGTAACAAAACAGATGAAGATGTTGACTGATTCGAACTCGGAATCGATTACAAATCACGCTTTCATGATTTAGAAAAAATGTGTGTGTGTGTCAGTGTGTTCGTATGTGTGTCTGTGTATATTGGGAATTTTTTGAACTCCGTTAGTCTTAATGGACTGCAACTTAGTATCGGTTACTGAAATGCTTATCGATACGACGCGACGTAAACTTTTTAAGTTGACTGGAAATGGTATTGTTGGATTCATTTATCTCCCAAACTGCTCCACGGATCAGACTGAATTTTATTTACAATTAATAGAAATTATAAATTTAATACACTTATATTTGTTAAATAATTTTACTGTAGAGAATCGAGGCTTTTTATGTTTTTCGCAGAAACATTTTAGTGTATCTGAAATTTCATATCTTATAGTTTTAACTTAATACCAAATTATATGTAAAATTCTGTGAACACCCGTCAACCGGAAGTGGCAGTTTACTCTTGTTCGGTTTTTCTTCTACTACTTTTTTCGAGTGTGTTCTTCACGAGTAAACTGAAGTAAAATCTTTATAACAATGTGATTAAAATGAAAAAAACATTAAATCTAATACACCGCAAGTGGAATTTTTTCCTCTTAGAAAAGTCAATGTTGCAAAAATGCTGTAAATTTATTTTTATTTTTTGATTATATTTCTATTTTTTATGTACTGACTTAGAGTTGATAAGGTTGATAGAGTTGATAAGGGTAAAGCCGTAAAGTAAAGTAGTAAAAACAAAAAATTATATTGACTTTTTAAATTATTTTATCTTCTTCATATTTTATGTTTATAATATTTACAGTAATGTTAAGTGTTAAAAAAAATTAACAAAATTTGAATACTGGAAGTAGAACTTTTGTCTTATATTGTATGTATGTAAGTTTCCCTTCATTTGTGCTCAATTTGTGTCGTAAATACCTCATGGTCGGTATGTGTGAACGTGTATGCAGTTATATTTCATTATCGAATTTTGTTTTTTGTTCTCCTATTATACCTCAAATAAAGTCATGGGTTGGTCACATCCAAATATTTTAAGTAGATAACTCAATTTTTAAAATTGATTCTTTTACATTTCTTGCCAAATCTGAATTGTGACCTAGGCGACTTCCACAGGCAGATATTATTGATAACCCGTGCAAATTCTGTCCTATTTTCGGCAAGCCTAAACAATATTTCTACTCCGATCCTATTATCGATTATTATCTATAGAGGGCGATACTTGGACCAAGAATAACGTGGACAAAATATTCCATTTTTCGGCGATTCAATATATCAACACTGATACACAACGCCTGAAAAATAAATATTATTCGAAAGCCTGAAGGCGGGATGAGACCTAGTCTATAGAATTATGGAACTAGACGACCATTTCACCGATCAGTCTGAACACCCGAAACCTTAATTTTGTTGCCGTTCGTTTCTTCGATATATGTTTATATTGAGTGAATGCAACAATATACACATATCAATATATATATTGAGTGAATGCGACAGTTGCGCTTCGACCAGATAATACGTATTTTAAATCGACAAAATCCAGGTTTCGTATTCTCCAATTTTCTCCTTTGAAACTGGACCAATTTTTAAAAAAGTTTCATCATCGGAATGAGAAACATATTTTCTATGGACCTGTGCGCGTATTTTTTTTTTAAATCGACCGTTAAATAAGCACGTTGGACTCTTTTCGTGGGTGTAAAAAATAGGCGATTTTATAGATGATTGGCGGCTCCTAGCTCCTATAAAAAATAACTAATCAAAAAAATAAAAACACAGATGCATGAAAATGGTGAATATCCATAGCATATTAAAAAATAATTTCTCTAGTACCATAATTGAAGAAGGGAGAAGTGTAATACGTTTGTATGGACAAGGCGCTGGTGTCCAGCCCTCTTAAGGTACTCGATCACTTTTCGACTGAATTATGGAGATCAACTACTACGTTGGATTATAAGCGTCTAGTCGAAAACAAATCAGCATACAGGGAATAATGCAAATACACTGTGAAATATTTACGGAAAAAGACACTTTGAACCCTTTTAAATACACAATTCACTATGCATTTATCAATATTTGGAAATTATTATAATGCATAACATATACATATGTACATATATACCTAAACATGTGTATAATATTTATGTATCAAAATTCAGATGCCATTATAAATAAATACATAGCTTGAGATTAGTGCTTCCAAGCCGGAGATTTTTTTCTGAAGCTGAAATTCCGGGATTTTGCAGTTGGAAACCTTTCCCAATATTTCACATAATACATACTTTAGACAGACTTTGGCTATATTCTTGAAAATTTAGGGTGACATATATACCTGCTTTTTTACTAAAATAAAAAAAAATCCATCAAATAATATAAATAAATTGATCTTTACAACGGTTTATTGATCCGTTCTTTTATTATACCGATAGTTTAAACCTTAAAATTTTTATGAAACGAGCTATTAGATTGGTAAAAAAAATGTATGCGTTATTTACATTAAGGATAAATAATAGACATATTCGCTAATAAAGTAGAGGAAAAAAAGAGACGTGTAAAATTAGGATGGATTGCATTTGAAAAATCTCACTTTGCCTGAAGAAAAAAGATCTTCGATCAATATATTTTACCAGTGATGACGTATTGATAATAAAATTTTGACATTGAAGGCCAAGATGCCACACAAAGTCCAATCTAGTCAAAGAAATATGGAACGCTGTATGCTCAGCATGAGGAGAGAAAACAAAATAAGTAGTTGATAAGTATGCAAAGGGTAGCGGATATAGTGGAGTGAGTGAAGAAATTGAAATGACAATCGGCGGGTCACATAGCTCTAACGAAAGGGGGACAAAAGAAATGCATGAATGGTACCCGAGATAATATAAACGGATGAAAGGCAGGCCACAAGAAAGATAAGTGGACGAAATTAAAAAAAATGTGTGGGGTGAGATAGTGAGAGTAGCGCAAAACAGAGATGAATGACGCGAGAGGCTTTCATCCAGCAGAGGATGGTGAATGGTTGTAAATGAAGATGATGATGTACATATAAATATAATATATGTATTATACATACATGTATGTACATATACATATACGAGTGTAAAGTCTGATGATTGTTTAAATGCTTTTGTATGAAATTGCAATAATTACAATATTATGCAGTTGAAGAGTATTCAGAGGTAAGTGGAGTCAGGTCGAGGTACAAGAAAACACGCAGGCAGGTTCCAAGTCTTTATTGCTGCTCGTCCGGTGGAGGTCAGGATCCGAATGCCACCGATCGAGAGCGTACCACTCTTATATCATAGAGCGCTCAGCGCATACACGTATTATCATTGGTCAAGGAGTCTGGTGCAGCCATTGGCCGCAACGCCCGACTCCACCATTGGTCGGCGTCACCATGACGTCATCGGTCTATGGGCGTCTCTCTTCATAACTTTACACAGTTTTAAATATATTCCTCTTAACTGGTAAGAATTTGAAATAAAATGTACAATGCAAAATGTTTGTTAAATCACTTCTTACCTAATTTATTCTGTATTTTATTAATAACTAATTAAAATCATTTTGTTTATCAAAATCTTTTATTTTTTACAATTAGGTATGTAATTTTAATATACTACATATGTAATATGTACATACATAGGTACTTCTGACAAGTTTATTTCGATCACGCTTTACACATTTTTTTAACACAGCTTCGGTACAAAAATATTATAAAAAATAGTGCGAAAAGATAATAGAAAATTGCTTTCTTGGCGTTGTGAAAAACACCTCTTCGCTAAAATTCACCGAAGTGGAAAATCATAAAGCTTTTTATGAAAGGAAGGCCTCTTTTCGTGCGCACAAACATACAAGCTGCATTAAATGAGACATTTTCGTCTTTTGTCCCACACCCAATATACAATTCTTGCCATGAAATTATAAATTTTTATAAACCAAAAAAATCGAATCGAGGCTTTTTCCTACTGAAAATACAAAATACAAAAAAATTCTGTAAACCACAAGTTGTATGTAAATGCTCCCCATATTACAAATACATTTGTAATATTGCACCCAAGTAAATAACTATTGATTAATGTTACTTATGAATCCAGATACTTCTTATGTATTTGATACTCTACCTCATTTAATTCTTTGCCGAAGTCTCGTGTCGCATCGGTTGATAATCGCATGGTTTTAAGCCCGCGAAACGTGTTAGCAACATATTTACATGGTTATAAACATGCAATGCGGTTTAGTTAAATGTGAACGATGAACTTGGTACTTCGCTCGTAAGTCTTTGCTACATTGCAAAATCCCTCGCAAAGTGCTTTAGGACAGCTTAAGTTCGCCGTCATAACTTTCGCAGAACAGCAATTTGTGCAAGAAAAAATAATAATAGTAACGACAACGTTTGCACCCTCTTCGTAGAACAAAATAATATAGCGACACGCTCATATTTGAGAATTAATGCCTGAAAAAGCGAATCCCATATCAAAATTCTATTTCAACTTTGTAAACATATTTTATATCAAATTTCAGTTTTCGGATCGTTTTATTTGAAAACTTCTACCAAAAGGATTTCTTTTCATATTCTAAATGTAACGAAGTAATACGTATCCCAGCTTTCAAATTACAATTTTTGATATATGTATGTATGTACTTACATACAAATGTGTTATTTGTATTACGTTAAAAGCTCATTATATTACATATAATTCAAAAGATTCCTAATTTAGAGTTAAAAATGAGAATTAAATTGTTTTGAATACTTGAAACAAGAAATAAATCGTATTGTGTATTGTACATACATACATATATGTATATGTATATTTAAATAAGAAATATGAATGTTCGTCCGAAAACTTTTTAAAAAAATATAATGAAGCAATTTATGTCAAAAATATCCAAAAAAGAAAAATTCTTTTAAATATTGACTTAACTTAATCTTATACCTGGATTTGAAATTCGCAAAGCTCCTTTACATTTGGGAAAACCCTTCGCAATTTCGATTGTTTTAAATATTAAAGTTTCAAAACTCAAACGCAATTTTAGATTGTCTTCATTTTTTGCCCCTAATTAAAAACTGTTTTCCCCTCGCTTACGAACTTCATCAAAATATTATTACGATACTTTTGGAGAAATCAATAATACGAGTTTAGCATATAATTTTAAATAATTTATTGTGTAAATATGTACATACAACTCACATTATATAAATATTATATTCTCATCTTATATAGAATTTATTATAATTTACTAATGTAAGATGACTGCATTGTTTATTTTTTTAAAACACGTTATTCACAAATATTTATATATACGAATATTAAACATAACACTGGTTCATCAATCTTTCAAGATATTTGATACTTACATTCATTAAAAATATGTACAAATCATTAAAGTTTAATGTGCTATATAAAAAGACGTCCTCATTCGACGTGTAATTTTCTACATTTATTTTGGAATATTTTAACTACTTAAAGTTTCAATATTTTGTACATTTAATGTTCTCGTATTATATGCTTTGCATATTATTTTTTAAATTATTATATTCATATTATAAGTATAGTATCAATTATATATGTAATATCAATAGTTGATATTTAATATTTTAAAATAATTAATATATGTATGTATGTCTATGCTGCATAGATTTATTTTTTTTAAAAAACACTACATTTATTTTTGAAATATTTTCTTTCCATTTATTTATTTTTGATGGTTTCAGCGATAGCGTCACCGATCTAAATTCCACAGCTTTTGGTATGCGACTAGTAGTAATAAAAGTGGTAAAATGTGTCTGGCGCTGCTGGAAAGTCCTGCGGAGCCTGTCTGCATTGCCGCTGGTTTTTCACCTGTAAAAATGAAGTTTATAAATATATGCATATATCATCATCACCATTATCTACAGCCGCTCACCATCCACTGCTGGATGAAGGGCTCTCCAACACGCTTCCATTCGTTTCTGTTTTGCGCAACTCTCTTCTACATATCTCACTACACACATTTTACTAATTTCATCTACCTATCTTCCCTGTGGTCTTCCTTTTACCCTTTTACAGTCTCCAGGCTACCATTCTATTACTTCTTTTGTCCACCTTTCCATTACCATTTCAATCTCTTCTCTCTATCCTCTATATCCACTACTCTTGACATATGTATACATATATATATATATATATATATATATATATATATATATATATATATATATATATATATATATATATATATATATATATATATATATACATATATATATATATATATATATATATATATATATATATATATATATATATATATATATATATATATATATATATATATATATATATATATATATATATATATACACATCTCCACATGCATGTATGATTATCATAAAATCTTATAATCCTGATTTTTTCCCTTACCGTTGAGTACATGCACTCTTATGCTGGCCACTTCAGCATTTGAAGGGCTACACGAGTATTTCCCAGAATCTGGTAGATCAGCACTTTGCACCAACAATCTTGAAGTTGTTACGTCTCCCCTTTCAGTCACTACAGACACCCCACCCCTCGACGAATCGATACTAATCACCTACGTGAACATAAAATATTCAAATGAACTGCATATTCCAATCAACAAGAATTAATGATCTTATAGTACGTGTTTCCTACCTCATCGTGATGATACCAGAATATATAAGCAGGTGCCTCGGGACTAAATCTAATACTGCATGTGAGATTTATAGTACTTCCTTTGTCTACGTGGAGATCAGGTCCTCCTAATATTGTTGCAGTTGGAACTGTTCAGAAATCAATCGTTTTCAATAAATTTAGCTTTCCGAAGAACATACATATAGTAGAAAATATTATATGTGTAGTCGTAAAGTATCGATAACTATCATTAATTAAAATTACCTCAAGATACACACATACATATGTAAATCAAAAGTTACAGTAATAGTTTATTTAATTTCGGGATAATATTTTTGGCATGGTTGTAAAATAAATTACACGACAAATGTCAAAACGGCATCTCTAAAATTGCTCGCACGACAGAATCGGCGTTAGCCCGCCAAATCAAACGTCAAATGGGTTGCCAGTAACAAAAATAAAATTTGACGTTTCAGTGAAATCATAACCATTTACATTTTCAATGGATAATCGTAATATCTTAGCAGCCAACACTTATTTATTTAAGGGTTAGCTTAGGTTAGGTTAAGTTAAGGTTGGCCCTATTCGTTTAAGATCAGGTTGTTAAGGTCGGTATTCATTTTTGTTAAATTTTATTTTTGTTATTGGCAACCCATTTGACGTTTGATTTGCCGGGCGAAAACCAAATCTGTCGAGCGAGCTATTTTAGAGAGGGGCATTTTTTTATTTGCCGGGCCGATAAATGGTACCTTTTAATTACGATAGATGTTCGATTAACACCATCATTTCTTTAGTTTAAATATAAACAAAAAAACTCTTCGATCTATGTATGTAGCCCGGCCGTACACCAAAGACGCATGCAGCATGCACGCTGCAAATGCTTCAAGAAGCATTTATTATTCCCATATATTTGAATGGTAGCACGCACACTAGGCAAACATTTGCTGCGCGGCGCAGTTTGCTGCGATACAGCACGCGCATAGCACTTTGCAAGGATGGAACGTGTTCATTATTTGCTGCTCAAAACTCGACAGTTAAATAAAAATGAAAGACGATTCGGATTTTTATATTGAGTTTATTAAATAAGTGACTGCAAATACAGCGCCGGTGTAAGACGAAGAAAATATGTACATATAGTGAAGAATTTGCAGCGTGCATGCTGCATGCGTCTTTGGTGTGCGGCCTGACTTAGACGGAAGTTGCTATATTCATTGAGCGATGTTAAGTATATTTTTTAACAAGATTAGTTACTACCCTTAAGACAAATATGATTACAAAAATGTATTCGAGATATTATGACGACGAAAGTATAATTTCATTTCAACTAAAATATACAATTCAACTCACCAACAACGTTCAGATTGACGAAATAGCTTCTGGTCGGCTGTGTGGGAATCTGACACTCGTATTTTCCGGCATCTCTTTGTTGCGCAAATTTTATTTGCAATGTCCACTCACCTGAGTCTTTGTGGTGGGTTGTTTGAAATCGTTGATCAGATGAATACGTGTAGCTACCAACGGTTAAAATGTGCAAATCCCTGTCTCTAATCCATGATACCTACCATTAATTTAAACACTTGATATATTCTGTTTTGAGTAATTGGCATTAGATATTTTTAACTTTAAGCATTTTATTACCGTTTTATTTCCCAAATTTTTTACTTTGCAAGAGAGATACGCCGATTTTCCTAAGAGTGCGGTCACATTTCTAGGCGGGACTGCGTCAAAATATGGCTGTCCTCTTGTTGAAGTGCTTGGCGATAGAGAATTTTGGTTGCTTCGTCCTCCTGTAGATGCTCCAGCAGCGACGAAGCTCGTACCTTCTATTAAAAATAAACAGGTCATAAAGTCATCTTATTATATTAAATCTATTTAATTATTTAATGGTAAGAGAAATTTTTATAGTGAATTTTCTTATTATATAAATCAATCGCGGAAAGAGATTAAAGCTCCACGACGACTTTGAAATTGAATTTGTAACACTTTTTCTAATATGATCACATTTTCACAACTCTGCGACAATTTTATAAAAAAAATCAATTTAATTATTTAATTCTGAGAGAATTTTTTATAGTGAATTTTCATATTAGATAAATCAATCGCAGAAGCAAGTTTAAGCCCCACGACGACTTTTAAATTGAATTTGTAACACTTTTTCTAATATAATCACAATTCCACAACTCTGCGACAATTTTCCCAGAAGTACATTTTATTGGCGCGCAATTTTTTTTAGCATGAACATTTCATATTGAAATCGACTTATCCAAACTAGTACATACTCATACATTTGGCTTTATACACTCATAAGAGTCGAGTTTATGGGTTTAAAGCAAATTGCCTGGAAAAAGTTTGAAAACTAAAAAGTATCGAATTTAACGTACACACACATTTATACATTGAAGATATAGGGCGCTAAAATTGTCTAACTCTAGATTAATAAAAATCTTTTTTTATTCTAGACGATAGGAAGAATAGTGCGATCCCCATCGTTTAATGGGTTTTCGACTTTTAAAATATCGATTAAATGAAAATTTATTAGTTATGTCTTATATGTAATTATATTTCTTGTGAGCTTAAATAGCGTACATATAAAACTAATTTATTATCTGAAAATTTTTTTTGAAAGGAGTTAATTACATATGTATGTATATGTAATATACATGTGTGTCTTGCTCAATTATATTACTTTTTCTTCTTCATGTGCCATGTCCTCCTAGAACGTCGGCAACTAGATGTCCCATTCTTATTTTTACATACCTCCTTTACGTTTCACATGGCTTTCGTGTCAGTGGTCATTTTTATCTCTTATCCGATCGTTTTCATACTTTGCCATATTGCTCATTTTGGTCATCAATACACGTTAATGTATCGTCTGCCATTACGTTGAAGATAAAATATCGTATACAACGCGTTTTTAAAACGGGGAAAGTAAATCTTCCTGACGTTTAACAAGTGTTGTTTAACAAGGCGTAAACTGTTCGCGATGATACGGCATTATCAGATTTTAATTGTTTAAACGCCTATAATTCACTCTATATTTTATGAAATTTGCTCTATTGGTTCTCGTTATCTCTAATATATAAATATTTATAGCTTTAACTCTCATATGTATATATAAATTTCAAATTTGTCGTGTAGCTTCTTGTAGGGTAATACACGATATACATATATTGATTTTTGACCAAATATGTCAGATTTGACATTTCACGGCTATAAGTATATATCTTCACTGGGTTTTATCTGCGAGATAAGTATTCAATAATAAGTTATGTTGTATCTAATTGTTAATATGATTTACAATAAGCTTACATACATTTAGTTTTTTACAATAAGCTTATGTCCATTGCTGCTGGAGGCCGTACCACTGCCGAAGATTCTTTAGCCATGATGTTTTCCGCCTGCCCAAATGCGTTGGCCTACGATTTTCCCCTGGATTATTAGGCGCAGGAGATCGTATTTTTCGTTACGCATCACATGTTGGTAGTACTCCAATTTACGCCTTTTCACACTTTTGAGCACTTCGACATGTTTTCCCATCAGGGCAAGCACCTCGGCATTGGTACGACGCACCGTCCATGAGATTCTCAGCATCCTTCTGTATGTCCACATCCCAAATGCCTCTAGTTTCTTGCATGTGGCATCCGTTAGGGTCCACGCTTCTGTTCCATACAGAAGGATGCTGAAAACGGAGCATTGTAGAAGTCTCATTCGGAGTGCTATACTGAGATCATGTGTGGTTAGGTCTTTTTTCAATTTCAAGAATGTAGCTCTTGCTTGCTCCAATCTAACGCAAATTTCCTTTCCACTTTCACACGTTTCACCCAGATAGCACCCAAGATATCTAAAACCATCCACTCTCTCCACCACGCTGTTATTGATCTGTAAATGAGAGCTGATCGTATTGTGCGCCGACTTGCTGAATATCATCCATTTGGTATTTTTTGTATTCAGCTTCAACCCCGCCCTAGAGCTATGCACAACAACTGCGTCCAGTGTTGCCTGTAAGTCGTTGAAGTTCGTGGTCAGTAGTACTGTATCATCCGCGTACCGAATGTTATTAATTACTGTGCCATTTATTGTAATTCCGGAATCTACATATCTCTTCCAAGGCTTCACCAAAAATATTTTCTGAATATAAATTAAACAGTAGCGGTGATAGCACACATCCTTGCCGAACTCCCTTCATTATTCTTACGCTCCCTGTTGTATCACGTTCGACGCGTACTACGGCTGTCTGATTCCAGTAGAGATTACCAATTAGCCGAATATATCTTTTGTCTAACCCTATCTGCGATAGTATTTCAATTAGTTTATTATGTCGCACATTATCAAATGCCTTTTCGTAGTCACACATTATCAAATTATATTACTGAAGTCGTTAATTTCAAAAACACAATTTATGAATCTTCTTCTTGTTAATGCCTTTTCCGCATCCGGACGTTGGCGGCCAACTCGTCGATTATTTGAATATATTCGCATCGGTCTTCAGCGGCTCGGAACACCTCTTCGGCGCTCATATCGGTCCACATGGGCATGTTTCGAAGTCAAGATTACTTTTTCCTGCCAATCCATTTTTTTCCTTCTATTTTCCCCATGGTTATCAAACGGAGAAATTCGTATTTTGGACCCTGTATCATGTGTCTGAGGTACTCCATCTTTCTCCGCTTGATGACAGAAACAAGTTCCCTGCCTCTCCCCATCATGCCGAGGACAGCTTCGTTTGATATCTTTTTGGTCCACGGAATCTTCAGCATACGCCTATAGACCCACATCTCAAAAGCTTCAATGCGACTGATCATCTTGGTTTTCAGAGTCCACGTCTCACATCCGTGTAGTAATACTGTCCAGACGTAGCTCTTCGCAAATCTCAACTGCGTATGAAGATTGATATGCTTGTTTGTAAGCGCCGCCTTCATTTTTACAAATGCTGTTCTATCCATCTCGATGCGGATTCTTAGATCTTCATCTGGGTCCATCTCTTCATTCAGCCAGGTACCCAGGTATTTGAATCTTTTTACTCTTTCTATCACCCCTCCCTCCATCCAAGGTTAGATTCCCGGTGTCTGTTTGCATTCTAATTTATGAATATTGTCCTTATAATGATTCGATTACCTAAATAAAACGAATCCAAGTTATCCAATAAAGCAAAAATAAAATTCATTTTGGGATTAACATTATATTTTATTCGAAAAATAATATGAAACGTTTTAATGAAATCTCGTTTGGTCGTCTAATTTATTTTTACATCCACATAAGCATCTGACCAACCGCCACCGCTCACAATACACCCTTGTATGTACGATAGGCAATTATAATTATTTAAAATTATTAAAAAAAAATGTAAAAAAACTCTCAATATAGTGAAAAAAGATAAAGTAAAAATCTACGAGTCATTATAACGTTATGATGAAATCTGACCGTATATCGCAAAATCACATTAATTGCTGGGTTTTGAAGCCAAACCCAATCAAAAATTGTCTTTACCATTTTTACGCATTTTACCATTTATAAAATTGATCCGATTAATTGCCTTTCCGAACAACATGGCGGATATATGTACATAAAAGAATTCGATATAAGAGAAAGTATCGAGGTGGGCTGGAGGAAGGAGGGGGAGCATAAAGGGTGCTTTGAGGCAAATGACTAATACGCGAACCGCCGTTTATCGAAACGACCCACCGACCGGCAAGCGGTGGCGTGATTCTGAGCCTGGAAATGTGGGAGCTTTCGAGCCATTTAGCGTCGGGGCCATTAGCCCGACCGGGGCCATACATCTCCCGCGGCGATCGGCCCTTGGCCCTCGACGTGGACGAAAGCTCGCAAAAGCTCGATAGTCGAACGGCCACCGACCTAAATCACGCAGAAATCCCGATACGACGATGGCAAGAGCCTACAACAAAAAGCTTTCCGTAATCAAGCGATTAAACTCGAAATCGAATTAGTCAATAAGGCTCAGCGCCTGTACGTACTTCTCTGATAAGGGGCAAATCCTTTGAATGGTCGATGTCAATTTCAGATACACTTTATCAACGGATTTGAGCCATTTTAAAATTACGATATCTTTAAATTGATTTATCACTCTTATTCTTATTGTTTTGCTAAACAGAAATTCAATTTCCGTATTTTCGGTATTACTAATAAAGTGAAAAAAACCTATATTATACATATAGGCAACAGAAAAATGTGTACGGTTTTTTTTTAAATGTATATATACTATATAAAGGTAATGGGCGCGATCTAGGGCTTCCAAGTTGGTTTAAACCGAAACCGAAAAGCCGGCTTTTTGACCATTTTTCAAAAAACTGAAAACCGTCTTTTTGGCTCAATCAAACGGCTTTTTAAGGTTTTTACTTACCTCTTATACAGTTCACATGGTTTTCGTGTCAGTGGTCATTTTTTTATATCTCTTATGTCTTATCCGATCGTTTTCATACTTTGCCATATTGCTCATTTTGGTCATCAATTTGATACGTTAATGTATCGTCTGCCATTACATTGGAGATAAAATATCGTATACAATGCATAACAAATATTCAGAATCTCGGATACGGTGACGTTTATGACGGTACGTAAGGCTACCATAATCTATCTTCAAACTTTTCGCCTTGATATGCTATTTCAGATTTTAATTGTTTAAACGCCTATAATTCACTCTATATTTTATAAAATTTGCTCTATAGGTTCTCGTTATCTCTAATATTTAAATATTTATAGTTTTAACTCTCATATGTATATATAAATTTCAAATTTGGTGTCTAGCTTCATGTAATGTAATACACGATATATATTGATTTTTGGCCAAATATGTCAAATCTGACATTTCACGGCTAAAAGTATATCTCTTCACGGAGTTTTATCTGCGAGATAAGTATTCAATAAGAAGTTATGTTGTATCTAATTGTTAATATGATTTACAATAAACTTACATACATTTAGTTTTTTACAATAAGCTTACATACATACAATTAGTTCAACAGCTACCCATAACCTCAAATTGCATTGTTTATTTCTCCAAAACAAACTGTCTAACCAATTCAAGCTACACATGTACACAGATCAAACAGTGATAGTTTTATTTTTAGTTATCAGCTGATTTAATTTATCTGATGATTGAAAAGTTCATTTCTGTAAATACATAAACTCATTTATGGACAATCATACATTGATAAACTATTCTTAACTGTATGGATTACATTACAATTAAAGCAATCTTAGTATTAATAAGCTATTCTAAACTGTAAGATTCCCGGCATAAATGAGTATACATAATTCCATAAATTCCCGGCATAAATGAGTATACATAATTCCATATACATAATTCCATCCGGCATAAATGAGTATACATAATACGTAAATGAGTATACATAACTCTCGTTCGTAGATGCATATATACAATTTTAAGATTCAAACATCTTTGCAACTGGACTTTATGACTACGATTTATAGAAATACTACATATTGAGATTTTAAAGTGCCTTTAAAGTCATTTAAATGCGATATTACTCAACAATGCAAATAATTATAAATAATAATTAAATTAACTTGTAAATAATTATAATTCAGTATTATAGTAATTTCTGTAACACTAAAAAGTAGAAAATAAAAAAAACAAATGTGTGGGATTAGATCATCACATACATACCAAGGCGGCCCATACCTCTTAGTAATATATTTAATTACATTAGTTTAAGCCGGGATCATAATTTTGATTGAAACCCCAATCATTGAAATCTTTTTGATTGAAACCCCAATCATTGAAATCATTTTGATTGAAATTTTAATCCCACACATTTGTACATTTGTTGTTGAAATATTGATTAAATTGCCTTTTTATTTTAATAATTTTGTTATTTGTTTATATACATTTATTTTACTTGAGTTTTTTTAATATAGTTTTGTTACTTGGGTTTTTTTACTAAAGTTTTTTATATACATTTATTTTTTTTTACTTGAGTTTTTTATATATCATAATATTATATACATAAGAGGTAAGTAATTAAAAAACCTTTTTTTACCAAGGGTTTTTTTTGCAATTAATGTTTTTTTCATAAAAATTAACAATTATGAATTTCAAATTTCTATGAAAGATCAAAATAAATGTATATACATATATCTAAACTCTCTTAGGTAAAAGGCATCCCGAGAAAACAAAGAATACTGCTCAGCAGTCTTTTTAGACATCCAACAGGCGTTCGACAAGGTTTGGCATGAAGGATTGAAATATAAGCTCAAGAAAACCTTGCACACACATTTTATGCTATCATCAATTCGTACTTGGAAAATTAGAATTTTTCGAGTAAAACACCAGGAGGACTACTATTAATTTCACGAGATCGTGTGCGGAAGGTTTTTCTTGAGCTTATATTTCAATCCTTCATGCCAAACCTTGTCGAACGCCTGTTGGATGTCTAAAAAGTCTGCAGAGCAGTATTCTTTGTTTTCTATAGATTGTCTAATTTTGTGAGTCGTTTTATGAATTTGTTCCATGGTCGAGTGCTTAGTACGGAATCCGAACTGATGGCCAGGGAGAAAATTTTTTCCTCCAGTACTGGTTTGAGACGAGTTAAAAAGATCTTCTCGAAAAGTTTAGAAATTCACGGCAGGATACTTATGGGTCTGTAGGAAGATACTTCGTTAGCTGGTTTTCCAGATTTTAGCAGCAGAATTATTTGTGATACTTTACATATGCTAGGGAAATGAGCTGTTCTTATTATACCGTTAAATAGAATTGTTAAGAAGACAAGTCCTTTTTTTTTTCCTTATTGTTAATTGGCTTTATTGGAAGACACATCTGGAAATCTCTGTTGAGCATTTCATCTATCTTCTGTTTGGTATTATTGTCTGTGGAGGCGTGAGATTGAAATGCATTTGCAAGAAATTCTGCAAATATTTCAGCTTTTTCACTGTCACTGCGTGTCCAGGTTCCGTCAATATGTTGTATAGGTGGCTCATGTTGTTGAGGTCTCTTGAAAGATTTAGTGGCTTTTCGTAATGAGTAGTCCTCGATAGTGATTCTAAGTGCTGTCGAATGGTTTCATTTTTGAAGAATGATATCATGTTTTTCAAATCCCTAGTAGATTTATTGAAGGCAGTTTTGTCTGTAGGGTGTCTGCTCGTGAATCATATCCGGCGAAGTCTATGCTTTTCCGCGATTTTATTTCTAATTTCTAATGGATAGTTAATTCCCTCTGATCTAGAAGAAAAACTTGGTGTGCATTTCCAAGCGGCCACTTGGATAAGGTTGGTGATATATTTGGTTGCTTCTTCGATGTCATATCTTGTTTTCAGTGCAATGTTCAAATTTATTTTGGTGTCTGAAGGAGTTCCAGTCAGTTTTACTATTGCATAGAGTTTCATATTTCTGTTTGTGGATTACTGAAGTGCTAATCGTAGCTATAACAGTGGAATGATCCGATGAGCTATCCAGGCTGGCTTCTATACTAGTAAATACGTTCGATATACCCTTAGTGATGAAAAAGTCTAGCAGATCAGGCTTTTTGTTGGGGTCTGTAGGCCAATAGGTGGGTTGGCCAGTAGACAATGTAGTGAGCTGGAGTTTGTCTATGCATTTCTTCAATTCTCTTCCTCTCACTACAGTAAGTCTTGATCCCCAAAATGTGTTTTTAGCATTCCAATCACCTCCAGATATGAATCTTTTACCTAGCGTATTAAAAAAGTTTGAAAATTTTTCGTTGTCAATTTTGTATTTTGGAGGACAGTATACTGCAGATATTGTTAGCTGACCTTGCCAGTCGAGAATTGCTATAGATTTTGCTTGGATTTCGTTTGTTTTGTATTCGGCTAGAACATGGTGTTTTCCTGTAGAACCTACATGAGCAGTTCCGTCGGTGTGATGAGTATAGTAGGTATTGAATCCCGTTATTCTAAACAAGCTTCTCTCTATGTGTATATGTATGTATTATATGTGTACATACATACATATGTATATGTATTATATTATATTACCTAAATAAATAAATAAATGTATGTACTATAAATATATATATGTACAGATTGGGAGTAACTTTTTTTCCACCACCAAACGATCCCTCGGTAAAATGATAAATAAATAAATAATCTCCTTGTTCCGGGAAAAAATCCTTTAAAACTAGCAAACACGCTAGGATTCCACTGAACCTTTTTTGTACTGCCGGATCGGAAATAATTTAACAACGGTTCTTTAGGGTATCGTTGCCTTTCGAATCAATAGTCTATATAAACTCTATAATCTGAAATAACATGATATCTTTATTTCTGTGTCGTAGCTCTTGTGTTCATATTTACCTTTGAATAGTTGTCAAATAATTTTGGGGGAGGGGGCACAAAAAAACATCAATCCAAAAAGGAACTTGAAGAAGGTTGGGAGCCTTTTGTCTAGATCAGTGGCTCCTCAACATTTTTGATTCCAAAAACGTTCTAAAGATTAAATCCATAATTTTTTTACATTATGTCAGTTTTGTCATATCCCAAACAACCCCTTCCCCCTGACTTGTACACGTTCAAAAAAATATTATTTTTAAACATCATTTTGGAGATGAAATAATAATGAAAATAAAGGAGGTATGTAAAAAAGACAAGCACCATATTCTTCAATGCAGATGTTTTAAATGGGTGAAATGTTTTTATTTTATAGTTTTAATCGGATGTTTCACAAATATTAGAGTAAAACAGAAAACCGGATTTAAACCAGTTGTATTGGAATATCCCAGACCGGCAACCGGTTTTTGTATAAACTATCATTGGATGAAGTGATAAATTGTCATTCACATTTCTAATATTTTATTTTCACCAATCAAAGTTTATCGAATCTATCTATAGTGTGTCGAAGTACTGTTAATTTACTTTTTAAATATTTATTCATTTTAGATGCAACTGTTTCCATATTATTTTAATTTTTCCATCTACATATGAAATGTATGTATGGGATACCGCCTTATTCAAATCAATAATCAAGAAGAAGGTCAAAAATGAGGATTGAAATCTGAATTTTTCACCGTTATTAAATTTTGATAACTTAATTAAATATATGTGTGTGTGTGTAAATATACATTAAGTATCAAATTTCTAGAAAAAAAGCTAATGGCTAAAATTTCAATTAAAAGTAATATTATAAATCAGAATCCTTTTCTGTCGTACGGAGGCGCCACGCCGTCGAATCAATCGAGACTGGAGAAAATTCACTCGTGAAAAACATTTGTGATTCTGCGAACAAAAGCTAATGGGCGGCCACCCACCCCAGCGCCACCAACTCTCAACTTCGTTAGATTTCTGTAGAGAGTGGGAGGGGGCTCAAGAGGGTGGTTTTCAGACATCGTCGACGAGAAATCGGAGGTGGGTGGTTTGACTGGGAGGGTTTTCCTCACCTTTTGTCGGGCCCCGTGCGGAAGTCCGCGTATTGAAACGGATGGAACCACATTCATCATGTCGAACTGACTGTTCCACAGTCAGTGAAACGGTCCGTTCAGTTTTCTCTTTCGCACGCGCTCTCTGTATCTGTCCTTTCGCAAAGACTTTGTTAATGTTTTACGCACTTTCGGCGCTTCAATATCGAATTTCGTTCGCTTTCCATTGTGCTCGACTCAAAGCGCGTCCAAATATATTAAATTTATTAGGAATGGGACTCGTTCCTGACGCAAATTCCATCAAGGTTTGTCAAATTTTAACTGCATTATCACAGGAGTATGGCTAAATATGTACTACGCGCATTTTCATATTTAATTTCATCGCTTGCCAGAAAATATAAATGTGTGAATACATTTAATATATAATATATAATTTGGAAAGAGAATTTGCATATACATATGTACATATATATGTATGTAACTTTCGTTCGTAGACGACAAATTCGATTTTTTTTTCGATTCATAGGCGCCGATTCGATTTTTTTCGATTCGAAGTCCCCGGGGGTGAATCCCTAGGGGGCAAAGTTTCTGGGGGCGAAGGCTCCGGGGGCGCGGTCACCGGATTCTAGTATATATATAATTTTGAAAGAGACACTATATATGTTTGTTTGTTCATGACAGTCAATTCAATAAAAAAAAAACAAATGAGTATTCAAATAAATTTATATAAAATTTAACTATTCAAATAAATTTATATAAAATTTAACTATTCAAATAAATTTATATAAAATTTAACTATTCAAATAAATTTAATAAAATGTTTACAATTAGATTCGTCATGTTTAAGCGGTTTATATTACAAGTACTGAGCGAAGCCGGGTAAAACCACAAGTATATAATATTTACATATACGATATAATTTTTTACTATTTAAAATTATGTCCATATATGTATAAGATATTATCGAATTTGTACAATTTTGATTTTTATTAATGTCTACATATATAATAGTTATTTTTAAAGCTTGGAATAAAGAAAATTATCAGGTAAATTATTATACTAACTTGAATACATCATACATACACAGTTTTGTATTAACACCATATCATCATCATCATCATCATTTACAGCCATTCGCCATCCACTGCTGGATGAAGGCCTCTCCAACACGCTTCCACTCGTCTCTATTTTGCGCAACACTCATCCATCGCATTCCGCACATTTTCCTAATTTCGTTCACCCATCTTCCCTGCGGTCTTCCTTTTACTCTTTTGCCTTCTCTCGGGTACCATTCAAGCACTTCTTTTGTCCACCGTTCGTCCATCCTCCTAGCTACGTGACCCGCCCATTGCCATTTTAATCTCTTCACTCTATCCACTATGTCCACTACCCTTGTCATAATTCTCACACACGTGTTCCGCTTTCTGTCTTTCCTCGTTATGCCAAGCATACAGCGTTCCATACTTCTTTGAGTGCATTGGATTTTATTTAGCATCTTGGCGTTCAGTGTCCAAGTTTCACATCCATACGTCATCACTGGCAAAACGCATTGATCAAAGATCCTTTTTTTCAGGCAAAGTGGCATTTTTGATTTAAAAACAGCATTCATCCGTCCAAATGCACTCCATCCTAATTTCATACTTCTCTTTATCTCTTCATCTTTACTACCAGACATGTCAATTATCTGACCCAAATATAAATAATTATTTACTACTTCCACTGGTTTATCATCTAAGGGGATGCTATCAGGCATGCAATAACTATTGAACATTAGGTTAGTCTTATCTACTTTAATTTTTAATCCTACTTTTCTACTTTCCCTGTCCAGCTGTGTTAGTCTGATAAGTAGGTCAGCTGAATCACGAGCTACTAAAACTATATCGTCTGCAAACCGAAGGTGACTCAAGAAGCGACCATTGATGCTTACTCCGGCTGTATCCCAATCCAAGTTCCTGAAAACTCCCTCAAGCACCGCATTGAATAACTTGCGCGAGATTGTATTTCCTTGCCTTACTCCTTTTCCTATGCTAAATCTATCTGTACCTGAAAAAATTTTAACCGAAGCTGTGGCATTCTTATATATTGCAGCTAACAGTCCCACATAGGGTTCCGGCACTCCCTGTGTTTGTAGAGCGTTAAGTACTGCATTATGACTAACTGTATCGAAGGTTTTCTCATAATCGACGAAACCTAGGCACAATGGCCGTTGATATTCGTTGGCGCGCTCGATTAGTTTGCCAACTACTTGGAGGTGGTCCATTGTGCTAAAATTTGCCCTAAGCCCTGCCTGCTCTATAGGTTGGTTCTCGTCGAGGATATTCTTCAGCCTTTCTGTAATAACTTTCGTGAAGAGCTTGTAGACCGCTGAAAGTAAACTAATGGGTCGGTAGTTCTTGATATCACTTTTGTCGCCTTTTTTGTGTATTAAAATGATAGTTGCGCTATTCCATCCTTCTGGTATAGCTTGGTTCTGGATGCATTTGCTGAAAAGCCTAGCTAAGATATTAATTAGGGGGGGGGGGCGCCACATTTTAGTAGGTCAATGGGAATATTATCTTCCCCTGGGGTTTTACCGTTCTTTGCAGTTTTTAGCGCGGCCTCTACTTCGCTAGGCAATACTGCAGGAACCCTTTGGCCGTGTGTCGATTCCGGAGCGGCAAATTGACCGTTGTTGTTCTCGTAAAGTTTTTCATAGAACGTATAAACTCTGTCTATGATCTCTTCTCCATTCCTAATTATTACTCCGCTCTCTGATCTGATTGCGATCATTTGGTTTTTGCCTAAGAAAAGATCTTGTTTGCACTTTTTTAGGCTACGGTTATTCTTAATGGTATTTTCTATTAGATTGCTGTTAAAACCCCTGACATCCCTGACTATTCTCTTTTTAATTTCCTTATTTACTAGATTGTATTCTTGCTTATTATTATCCCTATCTAACTTCCTTTTATGCTTAATTAGGTTTTTTGTTTCCTCTGAAATTTTGCTTAGCTTAATCTGTTTCCTGAGTCTACCTAGTTTCTTACCTGTTGAGGTTAGAACCGAACTAATTACAGTGTTCAATTCCTCGATGTCTGCTTCTGGGTTTAATTTCCCGTATCGATTTCCAAGTTCGAGTTCGAATTCCTTTTTCCTAGACCTTAGTTGAGCGAAATCTGGAGAGTTACTGAATCCTTTTATTAATTTCCTACGTTCGCTATTTATATTAATGGCCATCTTGGCACGGACTAATCTGTGATCGCTACCTATATCTACTTTACTTAAAACACTAACGTCTTTAACGGAGTGCAGGGCATTTGTTAGGATGAAATCGATTTCGTTTCTGTCTCCTTTAGGACTCTCCCAAGTCCACTTATTGTTTGTGTTTTTCCTGAAAAATTAATTAGTGATAAAGAGCCTGTTGTGTTCTGCAAATTCTATGAGGCGATCGCCTCTTTCGTTTCTTTGGCCGGTACCAAAATTGCCTACTGCTCTTTCTGTATTTGCCTTTTGTCCTATTTTTGCGTTAAAGTCGCCCATGATTATTTTAAAGTGGTGGCGGCTTTATATGTATAAGCAAATTTGATGTTTCTTTTCATTTATATTTTTGTGCCCATTTAACTGAAATGTAAATCAGAATATTTTTTGTCGTATAAATTAATATAAATCGTTAGATTTATATCTAAAATTGTATTTCATAAATTATATCGAAATATTATACAAAATTTGAAAAAGATCTTAACGTTATAAGAAATGGTAGAATGTTAATTACAAGGTATTTTTTAATTAACCAGCTTATATTTTCTTATCAATGTAATTTCAATGCAATACTCAAAATTATTTTGATTTCGTACACATATGTACACGTATGTACTTAAGTACACGTATGTACTTAAAAAAAATTGTAATCAAATGTGATCATATCAACTGTATATTATGTATTGATGAAAATGACACAAAAGGGTGAAAGGGTGAAAAACTCTGATAGATGTGTCACCACTTAGCTTTAATATGAGTGGAAACATAAAATTTTGATATAAAAATACACTTTTATAACGAAAAATAACGTTTTCATGCTGACGAAATTTGTTAAAAAAAACTTTTCATAATAAACGTAAATTAATGATAAAAGTTAAAACATTATTTAATTTAACTATGTATGTTTATAATATTTCAGAGTGGACATATCATTTCAACTTTGTTGACGAATTTTAATTACAACTATAAAGACGTTTAATAAAAAAATTATATAATATTGTTACACTCTTTAAGAAATTCATTAATTTACTGTAGTACTTTAAATCCAGTTAGTGTTTCACAATCATATACTTTTAAATGAGCTTATCTTGTAAGTACAAACTTACAAGATAAGCTCATTTAAAAGTATGAACTTACAAGATAAACTCATTTATAATTAAATACAAACTTACAAGATAAGCTCATTTAAAAGTATGAGGTAAAACAATCATTTCACTTAGCGTAACAAATATAAATAAGTCTGAAATTCATTTCACCTCTAGCATTTTTAATAGCATAAAATCTCAAAGGAATTTCTCACAGGAAGTCTTCAAAAATAAAAATATTCCAAGAGATTTTTAATCCCATAAATGATATCTTATTTATATTGCTCGGGTTTTCGAGAAGAATTCACTCAATTCATTATTTCGAAAAACTAGACTAACCCATCTCGTCGGGGGAAAAGTGAAAAAATTGTGGCGTAAAAAAACACCTTCAACCCTTCATCGTTTCAGCATGCGAACCCCAAACAAGGGTAGTAGTATCTGGCCTCGGGGAAAACTTGCAAGCGAAACGCATAAAATATATAATTCATGAACTGTTAAGCGATGCTTTTCCAAGGAACGCGCGCCACCCATACAAGCGGCCCGCTTGCCAAAGGGGTCAAAATGACCCCGGCCGTCTATATAGGCTAGTTATTTATTCAAGCCAGCACTGTCCCCAGAGAGGGGCCTCACTTCGACCCATACCCAACTTTGAGCGTGAATTCCACACCCCCGTCCCATCTCCCCATTACGTCATTTCCCGGGTATTTTTTCGTCCCGCGATGCTGGAAAAAGTGGCATGTGCCGCGACGGGAAATTGATGAAATATTGAATTCTTATGGGGCGCGTCACAGATCGGGTTATGGGCAAATAGAGGACGGTGGGGGATTTTTTATGTCGCCTGCCTGTCACCAGATAAACTGGGAAACGTGATAAACTGTGAGGTGTAACCCCAGCCGCTAGACGACGCGACGGGTCAATATAAATATTTTTCTAGCGTAAAAATTGTAAATAAAATTATCAAGAAAAAATACAATATTCGAAGAAAAAAGCTTCTCGGTGGGAAAAAAAATAGATATTTTTTTTTAATATAATAATAAAGTCATATTCGAAAATGTTCTCATAACCGGTATGTGTGAACGTGTATGTTTAATAATCAAATTTTGTGTTATGACTAGAGTACGGACCCAAAACGCGCCGCTCATTGTTCAATTGTTGTAAATGCTTTGTAAAAAAGGTTCGGCAAACCTTTAACAATGCATTTACAACATTTGAACTGGTTATCCGGGCTTTACTTATGACCTTATATTCCTCAAATACATATGACAATGATAATATTATGTTCGTGAAAAATTTCTACTTTGAGATTTAGTTTTTTTACAGTCATTCAATTAACCGAAGGTGTTACTTTGAAGGTAAGATATTTCACTGCACAAATTGATAACGATAACCGCATTACGCGTAACAAGCAAAGGGTTAAATATTTCAGGCGGATCGGAGCCACATTAAATCGGGTGGCTAATAAGCTATCCAGTGGTGGTCTAATACCATCAAATCCTACTCCCACTCTCCCTTTTGACCCTCTTCGCCCCCCCCCCTATCTCCCCGAATAAACAGTCACTTTATTCGCGATGATAAATGATAATGACTGCCATAACTGTAATCGTCTGCGGTACCAACACATACCACGGATAAACAATTAACCGCCATTTGTTCGTTCGGATTCAAGGGTATGGTGGTTTGTGGGTTGCAGTCATGGGGTTTAACGGGGTCGAAAAGGTTATGTGCGTAGGTATAAGAAAATGCGATATGATTTCGTTTCTTCAGGCTCGCCTGACAAATTTTAAGGATAAATTTCGAAATTCGGTGTAACTCTGCAAATTTCATGTTTTTACGCGGCAGTGATTTGCAAAAATCTGAATACGGTAATTCGCGTAGAAAATATAGTTCGACATTGCAAACAAACTCACAACTAAAGCGTATGTGCACAGTTCCATTTGCATTTAAAAACAAAAATGTATTTGAATTGAAGTGGATCCAAAATTAATTTCAATATTTTTCCCAAACAAACAGACAAATGTAAATAAACTGTATGATTTTCATATGAATTCTATATAAAACAAGTAATAAATGTAATAAATCTATCGAGTTCAACTTTGATGTGTAATAAAATGTATGATATTTTTCAAAAAAAATAAACGCCATTTTGGTTATACGATTTAATATCAAATGCACTTCAACAAATATTTGAAATAATTGTTTTCCTGGCGTGCTTAAAGCGTTATTACGTTTTCCCATACAGGTCGATCGTCATAATTACACACATATTTGTACATTGTATATATATATATATATATATATATATATATATATATATATATATATATATATATATATATATGTGTGTAGATACATATAAGTACAATAAGTCCTAGAGATACGGGAATTCGACATAAATGAATTTGTACTCACGCGATTTGAAAAATAATAAAGTTTTACAGATTTTTTTTTTATTTCAAATTTAAATGCGCTTTGTTTGCTGTTCGTATTTTAACATAAAATAAATATTGTGTATACGCGTGTGAGAGAGAAACAGCACTGGATTTTACACATGTCGTGCATATCCCCACCAGCAGCTTTTACAGTATTAAAATTACACACACACAGCATCCATCTTAGAGTTAATATAGATTTTTTCTGGTGTTAATATTTCTGTCGTGCTTGGGATTCATTTAATTTTTCTCATTATAAAAATATACCTCATGATCTTGTTTAGCAAACATAAATGTTATTTTGAAATTAATGATAAATAGAGACAAGAGACCAAAGTAAAAATTATAAAACAATCTGAAAAAGGTGATAAGAATGGCAGACATCGCACGCGATTATAAAATGTATCATTCTACGATTATAATAATTATAATCGATAAAGTTCAAATCACGAATCATGTAAAACATCAGTTAAATTGTAAGAAATAAAATACGCAGCAATAACAAATTTTAATAAGCCTTCTGCTCGTAGAGGAGAAAGCCTTCAGGCTTTTTGAATACCTAAAGAGAAAAAAATCATGAATTCTGCAAGCTGGATGATTTCACAGCAAAAAAATAGCACTGCATCAAAGTAACAGGTACCAGTGCAGACTCTACCAGAGTTTTATCAGGCGTCTAGCAGAAATAGGGTTGTCAGCCGTCCCGATTAATGGTGATTGTCACCAGTTTTAAGTATTGTGTCCCGGTGTCCCGAACAAACCTCTTGGGACGCCCAAATGTCCCGGTTTACTACTTTTTAAATTCCTACAGAATTTTTTAACTCAGAATCAACATAAGCACTTCTGGCTTAAAAAATTTAAACTCCAAAATGTTACATAAAAAAATGGCTCCAAGTAAACAGCAACGAAGATCTCATTAATAAATAATTGTTTTCTACTTTTATGTTCCTATTTGTATTTTAATTATATTTTTATTTTATCTATTTACGTAGTAACAATAGATTTAAACTCGAGATTTTGACTGATTCGCATGTTTTCCTCTTAGAAAAGTTAAAAACGATTTTTCACACACCAGTGAACGTATCAAGTTGAACGTATCATCTCGAAGACTTATTAATTATTAAAAATATTTTCTAAAACTTTTTTTGGGGAGAGAGTAATTTTTTTCCACTCCGTATTTTTGTGTACTCGCATACTTATAAATTGTGAGAGGTTGTGCGAAAACCCACCAAAATATTATGTGTATTTCCTTTCTCCCCACGTCCTCATTAATACCCTTCTCTAGACTGGAGATTAATGAGTTTCTTTGTATCCGAGTGGGCTTCCAAAAAAATCCGACTGACCTCAATTCTATATGAATAAAAGATGACACCATTTTATAAGCTACTTTTATGAGACTAATTTCTTATCTTTATTACGAGCGCACGATTTTCTATCGCCATGCAAAAAAAATACATCAAAATAAAACCACTGGAACCAACTACGGTCTCCAATTTTATTAAAATTATTGATTTCTACTTAATTTTATCTTGGTTTCTTATCAAAAACAGGATTTGTTCATTTAACTTAATAACCACAGTATACGTCATTTTGTAGTTATGATTTATACTCCGGTTAAGCGATTCTTTACTAGTAAAGAGCACAAGTCCCGACTGAAATCAAAAATTCATTGAATTTTCTCGGTGATAAAGAGTAAATATACATATTACTGCTAGCACGATCTGGATATTTATCAAATCCAGATCACTCGATTATTGTTACATTTTGCCAATTATCACAAACTTAACTTAATTGTTGTGACAGTACTAAATTTAACCCATCCATTATTATCTCAAACTATTTTATTTTATTTTACACATATGTATGTACAGGAAGGCCTAACAGGTATACCCAATGCACGTTCCTCGCCAGAAACATTATAAATTAGAAACAAGTATTATTAGTATTAGTAAAATAAATACATATCAATAAATATCCACGGAGACATATATGTATATGGTTAAATTTGTAAATTTGCAGCACTTAATACAATTTAGTGAAATTTGAGATTTGAAAATGGGTAAGGTTGCTAATTTTTTAGAACCGTTTCAATGAAAATCAGATAAATTGGCCAACTCTGATAGGAAACGATCGACCCCACAAATCCAAGATCTGGCCATCAGAAACCAGTGGGATTTGAACCCGAGACCACTTTGTTCAAAGCATTACATGCTAATTACTAGTCTATGCTGCTGGTTATTACCATTCATTATTTATTTGAAGTATGATTGTATGTTCATAAAAATAATGATATGTGATTTCAACAGATCATACGTATGTACATACACATGTTAGTACAGGTTTGTCTGACCTTTGAGGCGTATTTAGCAACTATTAAAACCACTGACTGATAAATAGAATAAATAGCAAAAATAGTGCCCGTACATGATCTGAAGAGCAACGATATCGCTGGTGATGATTTATCGGGAATCGATAAGATGGCGCCAAAAAAAAAAATAAAAAAAAATAATACGAAATTAGCGATTTAATGATTATCATATTTGAAAAATCCTCATAAGTATATAATATATTTATGTACGCATGATATATGAACAGATGTAGTATATGTATACTGTCACGTCCAACGTGCATTTAAAAAAACTACTTGATGACGATGATGACTATACGGTCAACTTCCAACCAAGATTTCTTTACAAACGTTATACTTTATATTATCGACAGTATATTCGAGACTGCACCTTTTATTATTTAGAATGATTAAGGTCTGACCGCACTATACGACAACTGAACGATCAGACACTTCACAAAAGTATCCGACAATATTAGGTAAACCGCACTTGAATGACAGCGATGTGACACTCTGCAGTAAAATCTGTCAATCATTCGTTCTGTACCTCGGAGCAAGATGGACGAA
This sequence comes from Arctopsyche grandis, assembly GCF_051622035.1. Classification (NCBI taxonomy): domain Eukaryota; kingdom Metazoa; phylum Arthropoda; class Insecta; order Trichoptera; family Hydropsychidae; genus Arctopsyche; species Arctopsyche grandis. The sequence goes on from NC_135355.1 coordinate 16,239,625, forward strand.
ACGCACGCTATTATAGTATCTTTGATATGCGAGGAAGAAGAACAATCGAGAAAAACCAGAAGATTATGGCTACATGCTATTTCAAAGTCACGATATGAAGAAGGAGAATAATTGTCGCAAGACAACCCCTACTCAACGACACTTGCGTCACGTCGCAAACGACACCTTGCGTCAAAGTTCGTCGAAAAGTCAACTTTGATGCAAGGTGTCTTTATACGTCATGCGATTGTCGCGCAGTGCGTTATGTCTCATACAATTTCATGGTGTCGGATCGTTCGGTTGTCGCATAGTGTGGTCAGAGCTTTAAATTTATACTTGATGGATCGGTTGGTATTGATTGTCACTGCGGATTCTGGTGTTCTGACTCGTTCAAAGAGTCGCATGTTATTGACTAACTTTCGCGTCCAAGGCGCGTTCTACATATACATATGTATGTACATATATACATACATACATATATTCGATTCCCTTCGATGTGTGACCAATGTCTGGCATTTTTATCTTTTCAGAAATATCCTATTACATGAATTTTTATAGTTATATTAATCACATACATGGCCGTATAAAAAGTGAAATTTAGAATGTGGGAACTTGAATGATAAGCAAGGTACATAACAGTACGTGCATATGACCAATCACTACATACATACATATGTTCATAAGTATATTTTTTACAAATTTATGTTTTCTGACCATATACATGTGGGATTGGTATGAATGAGAATATTTTAAGTTGGCAGGCCAGAGGCGTCACTCAAGCAATGGTCGAGCCCGAAGCGAAGACATTAAACGAGTTGCGTAAAGAATTTGACTTTGAATATCCTCCCGCACACATTCATGGATCCCATATACATATATGTATATTATATAACAAAACTAAATTACTTTTTAATGTAATAAAAATATTTTTTCAAAATTTTATTATTATAAAATTGTAATGGAATTATAAAAGTTGTATTACTTTTTTGTGTGTAATGTATACGATATTTCAACGAGCAATAAATTCCTTTTTTTTACACATATTTTCATATAAACTGCGACATTATACACGCTCATTTTACGTACGCCGGTAACTTAAAGGTTAAAAGTTAAATGAAACTATATATTTGTAACAATATTCAACACGAAACCCAACCAACCGGATCAAAAATAAAAACACCGTAAAATCTATTTCGAGCCGTTACAATTTGAAATCAGAAACCTTGACGAAGAGATTCATAATTGATTGAATAACATTGTTCTATCTACGCCGACACTTTTTTCGTAATGGATTAAAATATTCTAGTTTGAGCTATTTTCGGCGGAAACAGCGGTGGAAGCCTTCGAAACAATTTAATATACGAGTACACGAGCGTGGATGCGCAAAACGTTCGTCTTCATACGAGCGAGCGTAAGATTTCGCTCCTACGCGTCGGAATCATTTGCGAAATCGCATTTATCATTTCGTAATTGTACTTCTGTCCGACGAGCGGCGTTATACAAAAGAAATCGCCAGTCACGAGGCGCCCTTTTGTGCAAAATTTGACGCAGTTTCATTTAGGGCAACCATTACGAGACGCGCTTACTGGGTGGCGGGTGGTACGGAGGCCCTGTTTAAACGCCTATAACTTGTAGACCACCCCAAATTATCTCATTACGGCCGACGTGATTTCATAAGCCGACTCGGCCCTCCCAATAAGCCTGCCCTCCTGTGAATAAGCCAGCGTAATCGCCTACACTTTATCGCAATAACGAGAGGTTGTGTGGTTCGCGAAACAACATTATACGCCCCCCCAGTGTTTTCGATTTGTTTAATGCGACCGCAGAAAACAGCTTGAAAGTGTCTATCAGGGTATGAAATGTGTAAACACTTCAAATAGGGCAAGGAAAATGCGCGAGAAACCTCGTGAAAGTCGGATCTTCATCGTCGCCTCTCTCCCGTCGGAAAACTCTTACGTTTATTTTTGGTTGCGAGACACTCTTTGATACTTACAAACACTCCACACAGTCTGGATGAGTCGCCTTTTTAATTAAAAGCCTTCGAGGATGAACTTTTGCGGTGCAGAATCACGATTTTTCTAAATAAAAATGTAAAATATGATAACTGTTTGCTACCCATTTACATACGTTTGCTACCTACATTTACATATGTCCGTACTATGTACTACGCCAGTGCTTCCCTAACGAATGCTTCAAGTTAGAGGACCAGTAAATATTTTTTCCGTACTCCAGGAATTGGTGTTTGGAAAAAGTCAAAAATATATACATATGCACATATTTTAAAAATATATAAAGTCAAAAAGATATATTTTTAAATAATAATTTTAATCAAGCTACAATCGTTAAATTAAAATCATATTAGCTATCAGTGACTATTTAATGCAAAAGGTTGGCCTGTTTATTATTTACAATTTCAACTTGTGGTTGGATTGTAAATAGTGTTACACGTAAAAGGGGCCAATATATCCATATTGTTCCTGTATTTTGTCTTAATAATGCTCAAGGAAGAAAAACTAGTTTCACAGAGGTAAGTTGAAGGAAATGGGAAGAGAACTTTCAAGGTAATTTCAACAAGTTCAGAATATTCTGCTTTGACATGTAACTATCCAAATAGAAGCTAGTGATGTCATGGTTTTGAAAACCATCTTAAATCCTCATCAGTAGCTAGATCCAAAACAGTTTATTTTTCAAGATGACATTTAAATCAGCCCTTGATGCGAACAATGGAGTTACTCAAACTCTACCAATGAGTCTAATAAGCATGCAGAAATCACCATAGAATCTTGTGCATAAAACCGAAGTGAAAAACGCAAATTTCGGATTTCAATAGATGCACTTATTAGAAAACTTGCATCATATCAAGGGAATTAATTTCATCGATTTTCAACAAATTTCCTGTGCCTCCGACCAATCGATATACATAAGTATGTAGTATGAGCCGATATATTTGAAAGTGGTGGAAGTAAAATTTTCAGTTCCGAAAACACTATTTTTGTTTGACTTAATTCACAAATTGTTAGCACTTATTTTAATTCGATGTGTCCAGAATCTCAGAAGAATAGAATAAACGAATTAAAGACCACGATTATTTCAAAATATTGTTAAACATAAAAAATTATATTCGATATATTGTGAGGTATATTTTGAAAGGAAGAAAAGTGGACTTGTGCCACTATAAATTATAATGGCTCATATCTCGACAAAAATCTTTTGCAGTAATTGGTGTCTATAACAGTCGTCTTTTATGATTATTTATCAAATCAATGAGAAATCCTCCTGTCAGCTAGTATATTTTCATTTATTTTTAAATAGATGCTATTTTTTTATTTAGGTATAGCCCAAGGAAGCCCTCGACGACTTTTTTTTCCAAATTAATAACGGAAACAGCGCTTAAAAAAAATAGCGTTCCCCCCTTACAAACACCCCTTGAGAGTGCGGCGGGCTTTGTATGAACACATTCGGGTGAAACGGTGACTTTGAATTCTCGTTAATTAGGCAAAACTTATTACCCAAATAAACTTGTTGAGATATGTACATATGTATATCGATTGGTTGGAGGCACAGGACAGTGTCTAAAATCAATGAAATTTTAATTTATTTAATGTTTATGACTATGTAGGTCAATTGATGAAAATTCATAATTTGCGTTTTTCACTCCGGCCTAATATATACATACATACATATATATGTATGTATGTAGATATTTTGAAGATATGCCACGCATAATACATTTTCAACGAATTCGTAAGTAGATTTCGAAGCTTTATTTAAATGTTCTTTGATACAGCAAATCCCAACTAGCTTGCGAGCTTTGTTTGAGACGGATTTGGTTATTTCAGTGTATGCATAGTATGCTTGAACGTATAATATATGTATGTATGTATGTATGTATGTATATATACACGCACGATGATATACGACACATTATTCATAAGAGAAAGTTCGCTTATAATAATTCATACAAGGGACCGTTTCCTTTTTATCCTACGTTTTACAAATATAAAAAAAATCCGAGTCAGTCAGCATGAATCGTATCCAAAGTGTCAAATTTCAGCGCTCTCGAATTTATTTTTATTTTAGCCGCCAGCCAGAGATTCAAAAATTTGGTTGTGACCAACCCACAACTTTATCCATGTATTTGAAAAATATCAGAAGAAAACAAAATTCGATAATGAAACATAGTATATACATATGTATGCACATATGTATGATAAATACACGCTCACACTACAGCATCCAATCCCGGGATCCCGACGTTTTCTGGTACCGTGAATCACGGTGCTGAAACTAATCTCAATACCGGGATTACGGTGCTGGCAGAAACTTATTTAAAAATATTATTTTTTACAAAAATAATATTTATAAAACATGATATTAGGTCATCCGCTCGAAAATGTTTCTTTTTATACGGAGTTTTGAGAATCAGTTGTGTTTCAACCATCGGTCTCAACCATATATATAGAAGGCCTGGCCATCTACATGTTATTCTATATTTATGGTCTAAACACGTGTTTGAAAATACAACACGTATTGAAAATATTTTTTTCATTTTTCATTTTCATAAAAATATGTTTTTAAAAATATGATGAATGATTTTGTGCCGAACGAATATTGTAGCATATACATATGTATGTATGTTTTGAACAATATGGAATAGAAATTCAATTAAATATTGACGTCAAAACTCGATGGAACAACATGTTTTTTTGAAAATTTAATGAAAATTGAATCTTTGGGGATAGAATGGAATGAGGTGCCATTTAGCATTTCAGTAACCGATACTAAGTTTCAGTTGAATAGGACTAACGACTAATAAGACCAATTTTTTATCAGTCAAAATCTTGAGTTCAAATTTTGCATGAACACAAAACTTAACCTATTATTACTACGTGTCTATATACTACGTGACTATATAAAGTAAAAAAATCGAATCAAATGACTTTGTATTGTCACCTCATATATATATTTGTAAGCGTAAGTGTTTTGTGTATTCAAAAAGGGCTGCCTATTATTTCAAACTTTAGATTAATTTGGCGATTGCGGATAATCACAATAGTTTTTCAGGCTAAATTCGTGGGTCAGTGGCTTGCGTGCTACTATTATTATAACGTTACTGGGATTTTAGATCTCACCCGAAAAACCTCGCTTATAAAAGTTCGTGTTTGAATTTGTTCCTTAACGCCACAAAATCATCAATTAAGTACTTAGTGCGCGCCGTCATTAATATCTTTCGGTTTTTATTTACCCAACAGCAAGATTTTTCGATATCGGAAACACGGGCAAAATTAAATATCATAAATCAAAAATTGACATGGAAAAGTTATGCTTCATTTTATTACGATTTCATTATTTAACCACGGAATTTACTATACAAACCACCTAAAATATCTTTTTATTAAATATTATATTAAGTATAATAATATAATTATTTATAGCCCTGTAATTTGTAATTGTAATAATAATTATTTATAGCCCTGTATTTAATTGGTCGGCATCTTTAAATGTCTTAAGTCAATTATTAAAATAAATCAAGTTCACTTTTGCGGCCAAGGATCTATTCATATTGCACGTAACCAGCAAGTATGAAAAGTATTATTTGCTACATTCTATATGGACGCATATAAAATGTAGCAATGTAATATGTATATGAATATGTGATATGATCATTTAAAATGTACCAAAGAATACTTTCTATGCTTGCTGGCTACGTGCAGTTACTGGTCTGTGCTGCGCCTATATGAATAAGATCTTAATGAAATGGATTTTTGATACCAAATACAATTAAGTCATACATCATTGCTTATCATAACTAATGTTCTCTCAAAGCTGCTATGAGTCATAACCAGAAATCGGCGGACAAGTTTCTTTTGTCCAAAAAAAATGGTTCGGCAAACCTTTAATAATCCATTTACAAAATTTGAACAATATACAGCCCCCTCAGGGTCCGGGCTTTAGTCATAACTAGCGAGTAGTATAGTGTTCGCCAAGTGGGATCTTTTTGGGCGTAGTTTATATTTTGGGCGTGAAGCTTTTTTGCGATTAATAAAGTACGAATACCAGTCAAAAAAATTATTTTTTTCTCAAAATTGATATTATTCTTTCGAAAAGAAATAACTGCAATGAATACTTATAGTACACTAGTTGTTTTACCCGGCTTCGCTCAGTATTTGTAATATAAACAGCGTAAACATGGCAAAATCTAATAGTATATATAAACAATATTCATTTGTTTTTTTCTTAAATTTATTTGAATCGAAAAAAAAAATGAATACAAATTTTGACTTGCTTATGAAATTCCCAATCAAAGATACATATATACATACATACTTACATGCATACAAAGTCTCTTTCAAAATTATATATTAAATAAGTAACTGCTATGCCCGTTCATTGAGACTAGTTTTGTATGAAATTACTATAAACAAAAATCCTTTTTTCTCTAAGCAAGGTATTATTTAGCTGCCAGCAGGGGTGTTCATTTTATCTCAAAATAATACTCTCCAAGAAGTCGAATAGTTAAAACAGGAAAATATGTTTATTACGGACGGACGGACCAATGCAAGTGCAAGCCTATGTAGATACAAAAGTATGTACATATGTATGTACATACATACATAGGTATAAACCTCCCCGACATAGAGAAAAAAGAAACGACGGATATTATCTACAATATTTAACACGAAAAAAATTATATCATTTTACTAAAATACATATTATATTTTATATTAAAAACCTCTTTTGACTGCATTTATGGATACAAAATAAACCAATAGGATAATACTGGAAAAATAAACTACGCCCAAATACAGCCCACTTGGCCAATACACGTGTTGTATATACGTTTGTTAAAAAAAATAAAATACAATATACCTAAAATAACGATGAAGTAATTTAGAAATCAATATTTTCAAATCACATAATGCGTAGCTTACGTTTTATTAGGAACGCCAAACAATTTAAAACAATCAAACTCACCCTAGTGGACGTTTAATTGATTTTTTTTCGGGGAAACGATATGCTTAATATTTATGTTTTTATTGAGTAATTTATTTGCGCGTTTCTATGTACTTTTGTGCGTGGAGTGTTCATGAAAATTTTCGGTTTTTCCGTTTGCCAGAAACTGCCCCTTATCATGCTCGGTGAGCATTTTTCCGCAATTCCACCGAAAATTATATTTTCATTTCTAATGTGACACGACACGAACATGCGTGTCAATGAAAATTAACCGAAATCTGATCTGAAAAAAATCTTCGAATTAATTACTTATGCAAGAAATGTTCCAACGTTAATTTGGACTCGACAATCAAAAGAGAGATACTAAACTTCATCATACTTACAAGTTACATCATATTATGAGTGGTATTTATCATAGATAAACCATTAGATTTATTCATTTATTTTATTACTATAATGTATAAATAAAAATTAATAAAATATAATATAACAATAACAAATTAATGACCAATGTGACATGACAGGTTTCACACCAGTCCCACAAAAAAAAAAACAAGAACAGTAACAAATTATAAATTATTCATCTGATTCAAATATACTCGTGTTATATCTCATGATTAGTCACCGGACCCAGAAGGTGCCGCGTATTGTTCAAAGGTTGTAAATGCATTGTTAAAGGTTTGCCGAACCTTTTTTACAAAGGATTTACAACAATGGAACAATGGATAGCACTGTGACTATCCTACCTCTACTCATGATACTGACCAGGTCATTAACATGACAATCAAGCGATTCCCGGAAAGATGCACTAAATTGCACTGAATAGTAGCGTAGTTTTAAGAAGTCATACATTTCAAAGGCGCTCAAAAAGAACTCACAAAAATAGGTTAGCACCCTCGGATAACATACAAACCCTTGACGTTTTTTTGTGGAATTCTATTGCGTCAGTTCTTCTTGAGCATCTTTGATAGTTTGGATGTCTCGACAGTGCAACTATCTCGAGTGCATTTTCCCGGTCACCCAATCAAACAGGTCCAAATACTCATCTATCACAAACTGAAACTGGACAGCCTTAACAAGAAACGAGTTGCCGAAAGCAGATGTTTTCGCAACAATAGGTTGAATAAAAAGTCGGCAATGACGCAAAGCTCTACCGCATTCAGGCGCCCGAAATTTAAGCTCAGGCAAAATCGAAGGGTTATCAATTCCCTTTAATACTACAAAAAATTATTTGTACACCTCGTAAAAAGACAGGAAATAAAGAAGGGTAATATTTATATTGCTTCATATAAAGGTATCGAAAAAAACTTTTTTTGAACTCTTAAATAAGCTAATTATAATAATATTATATACAATAAAACGTAACACATATAGTATATGTATGTCCTTCTATATCGAAAATGTTGAGAAAGTCTGATGTGGGGGGGGGGGGGACACTAATTAGCGTGTAGTGAGTATTCATCACCGGTAGAGCGCGCCACTGTGTAAGTACTTGGGGTTTGGTAATGCGGATGGCATGGCAAGTTCCCGCGGGATTAGCAATTCAAATGTCATCCGGGGCCCCCGTGTCGTGGCAACGGAGACTCCGGTCCCGCACACGCCTTCCGGGACCCATCGCTCATCAAACCCAGGGGGGGAGAGGAAATAGCAAACGAAGGAAAAGCCTCCGCCTACGCGTCCCCGGCGCCTCCAATCGCCTTTTCCCGCATCCTCATCTCGAAATGCAATTAGCTAGAAGTATGGCTCGGTGGTTGAGTTCATGCTAAGCACCGAGAGGTCGCCGGGTTTGATCCCGTGCTAATCTTTAATGCTGCTGGTCAGACTTGGTTATTTGTGACTCCAAGTCGATCGTTTCCTATCAGAATTTGCCAATTTATCTGAATTTGCTAATTTATATTTATCGGAATAATTCAGAATTATTCCAGCGTCTACAAACTTAAAATTCAATACAAATTCAAAAATGGACATACAATATTTGTGCACCAAGCCATCGATATATACATTGTGATCGGTTTTTTCTTGATTCGTTATCATATATATAACGACGGTAATCTGTGTGTGTGTGGGTGTGTGTGTGGGTGTGTGTGTGGGTGTGTGTGTGTGTGTGTGGGTGTGTGTGTGTGTCCTAACTCTCGCCGAACATAATGAACGAATCGATAAAAATCGATTAATTCATTTTTCGACGAGACGACTTTGTCGCGACTCGAACCGATCACCCCAAATAGCCTGAATATGGGTCTAATGAGGTAATGGTCTCGGACATCGTGCCAAATCCAATTTTTCATTTCGCCTTTTTTTTTTAAACATTAATTGAAATATTCCTTCTCGCCATATAAAAATACGTAATTTTAATAATTTCATTTAGCGAGGTTTTGAACCATTTTTTTTTCTTTTCATATAAAACAATTAAATATATATTTTTAATTGAAATTATTGAAATTAATTTATATTTTAGCGATATTTGAAGAATAAAATTAATTCCAAAACGCGGGATCGAGCTGGGGTCCCCGCGTTCAGAACATTCACGCTAACCACTACACTGCCGTCTCGATAGAAAAGATGCTCTAAATTACGTACATAATATTCGATTACCCTTTACAAGTATGGGGAACCAATCATTCGCGTATCTTCGGCTTTCGTCGACAATCGACAATCGACTTCGGCTTTCGTCGACAATCGACAATCGACTTCGGCTTTCGTCGACAATCGAAAATTTTTTTTTTTTCATTTTTTTCATATTTTTCATTATTTTCATATTTTTCATTATTTTTAGTTTTTAGTTTTTTTCATTTTTTTTTTCATTTTTTTCAAGTTTTTCATCTTTTTCATTGTTTCCATTTTTTTCAGTTTTTTCATTTTTTTCATATTTTTCATTTTTTTCATATTTTTCATTATTTTCATATTTTTCATTTTTTTCATAATTTTCATTTTTTTCTGCCTTTGTCTTTCCGAAACCAGTCAATTCCATATCTTTAACTTTATTTTTATTCGAGTTTCAATTTCTTTTCGAAACCACCCGTTGAAATCAACGGGTCCTACACTATATATTATGTTGGCAGTGTTTAACTGTGACGTATGTCGAATCTAAACGACTACATATTTTACTACGAAGAGCGTTACTGACACACACACACACACTGACAGATTAAGGTGAATTAATTTTTAATCAATTATATTTATTTAAAGATTTTCAGAGCAGTCAGCGGTCATTCCAACTGTGTGGGCTTGTAGGGTAACCTACATAGAATTGCTTTTTGAGTGATCTATTAACACTGAGCAACAAAAAATCAAGTTTTTTACTTACTGGAGCGGAGGTTTATCAATCTTTACTATGTAAATTTAACCCACTAAATATGACAATGATTTATAATATATATGATATAAGCGATTAAAAAAAAGCAAAACTCAAAATCAAGTATTGGAATCAATAGTCAGATGGTTTTCCAATTGGTTGTGGATTTTGATTCCTTTAAAATGCATTTAATTAAATTATCAAGAAAGATTTTAATTTATAAAAAAAAAATCTATATACATGAAAATCAATGTTTGTCTGTCTGTCTGTCTGTCTTGAATAGGCTCCTAAACCAAAAAACCGATTACGATGGAACTTTCAGGATTTGTTGTATGCATGTCCGGAAAGATTACTGTGAAAAAAAAGGGAAAAACCTATAAATAATAATATTCGTAATTACGATTTCATCGACGCGAAAGTATGAAGCGCAAGTGTATAGTTAAGGAAATGTTTACGTTGCGTTACGTTACGTTACGTTTGCGTAATTAACTTGCGCGCACGCATGCCAACGCTTACAATACGTGCCACTCATACCAACCTTATATGACGTACCACTCATAACAATCCTACATATATATAAAAATCAATGTTTGTCTGTCTGTCACGTATGCGTTCCTATACTTTACTATAATTTAATTTGATTATTAAGTATTATGTAATTTGAAACTGAAACATTTACTTATCGAAACGCATCGAGAAACGGGAATTGCATGCGTTACTGTACGATGGAACAATGGAACTTTCAGAATTTATTGTATGCATGTCCGGGACGCTTACTGTGAAAAAAAATCGGCCAGAAACGGGAACGGAAACGGGAAAAACGGGAATGAGTGGCATTGCAACGCAATAATTTCAAATGTTTTCGCGTCGCGACGTGCGTTGTTAATTAAATAAACAAATAATTGAATAATTTCAAATGTGTTCGCTGCCTGCATTTTTCCGACAAACGGGAACGGGAATTGCATGCGTTATTGTGGCATTGCAACGCATGCCGGGTTCAGCTAGCAATTTATAAAAAAAAATGAAACCATTTTACCTTTGATCGAATATATCCAACTAAATATTATTAATTGTATACTTACATACATATAATATGTATGTATTTTAATCTAAGATTCAAAACTAGTGGTCTGCAAAAAACGGAACTATGACAATAATAAGTTACAATATTATTTATATGCATGTTTAAAATAAAATTAAACAAATAACAAACACTAGCAAAAATCTCAAGTTTGTCTTATGAATCTTTCAATTATTTTTCGATTCTTCGATTTAACGTTCTTGTGACATATAATTTATAGCATATTTAGATATTATCAATTTTAAGTGAAGAATTTTCAATACAAGCACAAAAAAAGGACCTTCCACGTATTTTTTTATTCACTATACTTATTATTTACATACATATGTAGATAATAGCATTCACCCTGAACTACTTTTCCTTTTTACTTTTGCACCACTTCTATTAAAATTTCTAAAAATCAAAATGTCTTTTGAATAAAATTAAATGCCATGACTTATCATCGTCCATTTCTCGAAATAAAACTATAATATGTGAAGTAAGTGTACGTTTGATCACGTGTAGAAAATATTTTACTCCGGTCACGTCATCCTGTTTTTACGGTTCGATTTGGTTCGGAGGTACCCACACAAATTCTCGTTCCCGTGTTTGATAATATCGAAAAGAAAATCTGGTTTTATTCGGGCAACACTTTACAGAAATGTCCAATCAAGCGGTACATTCAAATTTAATGTGGGTATGTACATATGTACCTTCGAAAAGTACTCATCCTGGCATACCGACATATATCACAGTGACGGAACCGTGCCATAATATTAATTGCACGACGGGGAAATCAAAATATGGGGGAGGAGGCACCGATAAAAAAGAATGGCTTTTCCGCTCATATTTATAGCTTTGCGTTTGCGTAATCGTCGAAATATTAAAACGGGACGCATAAAAATACCACGAACCCCTTGCTTATTAAATTTAAAATATGCCCTATCGGAAAGTATAATAGTTTCCGCATACTATCTGGATGTGGTTTCGCTTTATTTTTTATTCGATATAATAGTAGACAAAAAAGCTTGCCGATGATAGATACCTACTATGTACACACATACATAGATATACATACTCGTAAGGTAGTATAATGACATTACTGCGATCCGTGAAAAGTGGGTCAAATTTTCCGATTCGCAAAAATGCCATCGAAGTTTAAAGAGACCACTTCAAACCCAAAATACAAATTTTCAATTATATGCTAAAAATATGAGCTGCGTTTGCTTAAAAATTGAATACATTAACATTTGACGAATTCAATGTTAGTTTGATCGGAGGGTTAGAATTTGGACTCTCAACCGAATATTCGAATATTGGCCCGATTTTCGTTTGTGCGAATATTCGAATAATCCATCAAAAATTTGTGATATTCGTAAAATATTCATTTATACTATTTCGAATGAAATTTGAAAAATATCTTGTACACTTGTAGGTAGTCATTTTTTTCTTTCAATATTCCCGAGCGACCTTGCCGTGCCGATAATGCCGTTCCAGCAATCCATGGTATTTTTCCATACGTCTTTATTTTGTTTCGAAAATTTTGTCTTATCCACATATAATAAGTTGACCAACAAACAGTCGTAAAAAGTATACCTTGAAAGTATTGAAAACGGCATTATTTATATTATATTTGCCAGAAGTGAAATTTATTATTTACATATGTATGTTCTCGGAAATACGGCAAAAAATGAAAATTTATGAAATGAAATGGACATATACCCCCGGTCAAAAACCTCCTGGTCACTAACCCCCCGTGCAAATACCCCCCCCCCCCCCCGTGAATATAACCCCTCGCCAAGGATAAAAATATTTTATAAAATTTGACAGTATCTTTAATAAAAAGTCAGTATCACTACTAATTTATTTCAGTCATAATACATACATATGTATATCGGATTATTTATAAATAATCAATAATAAAAAATCAGTCAGAAAAAAATATAAACTCCAAAGTACAGATAATAATAAATACATATATCGGATTCTTTATAAATAATCAATAATTAATAATAAAAAATCAGTAATAATATTTTAAAATATACAAAACTCCAAAATCAATTGTAATGTAACGTCAGAAAGAAAGATTGTGTGCTATTCCACGTAGGCAATCTATTATGATACTATTACGATATCTGCGAATTAAATATTGTATATAAATTGAAATTAAATATTGTATATAAATTGAAATTAAATATGCCAGACTTAATGTATTCTTATTTATTAATTTTAAATTATTAATTATTTATTACTATTTTTAAATATTTTATTTTCACGGGGGGACCAGGTTAATGACCAGGGGGTTTTTGACCAGGGGTATTTGTCCGGGGGGTATATGTCCAGGGGGTACATGTCCGGATACCAATTACCAGTATACTGGAAGTAGGAACAATAATTTACCGTTTACCGGTTTGTGAAAGTTGTCGGTAAATTGCAATTCCTAATGGAAAGCCAATTTTTATCGGTTTATGATATCCTAACTTATAACCTGGATGAGTTTTGGAAATTCTATCATTAAAAAATAGGGCTCGGGCGACTCCAAGCAACTGTATTTACCCGATATGGAATTCGATCGTTTTTAATTTTTGCCCCTCAAATCGGAAGTTGTTAGAGCTTTTTAAAGGTTTTAGACTGTAGATGTGTTTTGTTTTCACATGTACATTTTATATATGTATGTATGTATGTATGTATATTAAAGACTAACCATACATCTGTATGCATGTCCGTACCGACGCATGAGGGAAATCACCCCATCATCCCTCTCCCCCCCTTTTCCTTCCCACCCTGCCCTCTTCCCCCTTCATTCCCCTGTTTTTTTTTTATTTCCTCCCCTGTTTCTGTTTCGAGTGGACGAATGCGTTCACCAGACCACTAGTCATTTCAAATAGACAAATAAAATTGAATGCATAGTTAAAATCACGCGCTACACCATCGCACTTTTTTATACATACTTTTTTATGCATCATCCGTCGAGCACCGAAAGGGTTAAGCGGGTGATAAATGTCGCTCGAATCCGCAATCCCCGTCAAAACTATACATAACACAAGCGCTCCGGAGCGTGACACGAAAACGATACGTCACACACGCGGACAATGTTGCACGACCGCGATGAAAAATGACTTCCTTCCGCTGCGACGACTGATCCATAAGAGGAAGACGAGACGATAAAAAGCGCGAAAATGCACTCGGCATTCGTATCACGTATGCGTGCACGTTCGTGTATAAAGCACTAACAACCGAGCTGATTTTGACGAATTTGTATGCAACGAGACGGACGCGAGCCACACGTCCCTGAGTCGAATTAGCAGTCGCCCCCGGCCGCGAAAGGGTTAGAAAAATGACGAGTCCGGCCTCCCACCCTGAGGGAAAAATTCTGGATGTTTTTTTTTTATTTTGCACGCATGTACGTATGTTTTATTTTATTTTTTCAGACGGCACTTTAGGGCTGGCACGCCGTCTGAATGCCGGAGCGTGTGTAACGTTTTTCACGCGCTCTGAATATACGAGGAAGTGTGACGAAACGCGGACGTTTTCAGGACGACGACGAATAAATGTGGCGAGAATGAACCACGTAATAATATTACATTTATAAGCGACAAAGCCGCCAAAAGCCGGTGTGCAAAAAGCTCCCGACACCATTTTTCGGTCAAAATTTAAAAGCGTATCTTGTTTTTTTTTTTTTTAATGTGTATTTTAATTAATGTATGTACATATTTATTGCAATAAGTACGGTATATGGTGTACACTTTGTTGTTTGCGTCTCATCTAGAACCGAGAATAATATAATCGTCAAATGAACCAGTTACCGAGTGTGTGGATGTCCAATCCGAGTTGCGAACGCGAAGTATGACCAATCTATACCTATACATTCAATTTATTTCCAAAGCCACTATTAACAAGCAAAATAGCAATAGCAGCAAAGGTTGCCAGGTTTGTTCCTGGTCAGTTCAAATTCAATCTAGGTTCGAGAGGTAGCCGAGTTCGATCTCGTAGGATGAAATCGAATCGCCAATTTATCTGATTTCATTGTTGAAACTTTCTTCTTTCTTTTCTTCTTCATCAAATTAGTAAAAAAAACATCCTACCTAGTAATGTCACCACTATTTGAATACGACTTCAAAATTTATTATCTAAAAGTTTATATATTTACATGTTTGATATCATAAATTTCGCCTAAATGCCACCCGAAAACGACATATCGGTAAAATGTTAAATTGGGTCCATCGGCTATGCCGTTTTTCCCACGTATGAATAATAAATAAATATATATACAAAAAACGCTCCAATTAAATCGTTACAATTTATGAAAGGTAAAACATCCAATCCAATAACAAAATTAATGGTATTATAAAGAAAGAGTGAAAATTTATATATTTTGGATTTTAAAAATATGTTTTCACATATATATTTACACCTTTTGCTCCCCATAATACTGTACCAATATATAAATAATTTGAGAAAAGGTTCTGAAATATTAAGAATTGAGGATATAAACTGAATTTTGAAATATTGCAGCTCCTTTTACACGACATGAAGTCCGATATTAATATCGAGAAAATCTCCCAATGTTTAAAATTTGCCTGTTTGGTTTTGTAATTACTATCTTTTGAAATATTATTTATTAATATGGGTAGAATGTATTATTCACATACATTTATCTACATCGCATCCTAAATAATCGCTTTCATGACTTTTCTTCTAAAAATAGTGATCTCGATGTTACGAAAAACAATGCCTGGCGGCAACGAAATCACGATCCGATCCAACCCCGTACTATATACATACATATGTATATGTATATATACATATATCTTTCCTCGCATCTGAAAAAGAATCCTCAAAAAATAAATATGTTCGTATATGTATTTAAAAATAATAGAATTTTTTCATGTCATACCGCATAAATTTGAAATTAATTCCAAGAAGTACCTTCCATTAATTTTCCTTACCTCAATTAATTTTATAGATGTCTGGTAATAAGACAACAAAAATATCACACATATTTTGCGGTGAATTTTCTTTTTTTTCATGCGCAATTTTTCATCGTGGTCACAATGAAAAATCACGATCGCGTCCAAGATTCTTTGCGCAATTATGCCACCACGAAAAAACATTATCTCTCGTCTAAGGGGTTTTTTGAGAAAGTAAATGGATGGAGAGGGGGGGTGTTGGCGGAAGAAAAGGAAGAGAAAGAGTGAGGTAAAATTCGTTTTTGTATTTTGCGAGGCGTCTGCGAGCAGATTATCCGGCGCTGTCCGGTTTGCCACCAGATAAAAACCGGTGATTGATGTCTTATTTCCACGTTGGTTAGTAGTAAATAAACACCAGCTAGATAGTACGCAGGACGAAAAGAGGAGTTATGGAGAGGGGTTTGAAAGACACCAGAATTCGGCGACACCAAACAAAACATCAACTTTATTGCCAGCAATAACGGGGGAAACTGTGTAATTTTCACCCTTTTTTCGACCCATCCTGGGTAAATGCTCCCTAGCGAGCGGATGAACGGAAAAAACCTTTTGTATGAGAATTTAATTAATTTTGCAATATTTTTTTGATTGTCCTTAACGAACACGCCCTATATTATTTTATTATCCCCATAACTTTTTGGCAATTTGAAACTTTTTTACTCATCATGTGTATAATACATACGATTGATTGAAACTGTTTTTAATCGTCAATAGACATGTCGTTAGATAGGCTCCGCTTGATAAGACAAAATCATTAGAATTGAATAAAATTCAATACAATTCGTAATAACACAATATTGTAAATTTAACAGCAATTACATTTTAAATGGATGATCAAATATTAAACTGAATTGCTATTAAACCACAAGTGTTTAGAATACAAAAAATGAGTTTTCGCAAAATTGGAAAGAATGAAAATAAATAGATACACTTCAGTATAGCAATTCAACTAGTTATTATTAAAGTAATTCTAAATTTAAGACCAAATTACCAAAACTTATATTGGTTGCATAGTTATTATAAATGGTACA
Source organism: Arctopsyche grandis (assembly GCF_051622035.1). NCBI lineage: Eukaryota > Metazoa > Arthropoda > Insecta > Trichoptera > Hydropsychidae > Arctopsyche > Arctopsyche grandis. The sequence goes on from NC_135355.1 coordinate 16,256,908, forward strand.
TACATACGGATAAATGAGTTTTAATGTGTTCATACTCTATCTTTAGTTCGTTTGAACAATTTATTTTGTTTTAATATCTTTGCAATAAAGCTATGTACATAAAATAGCTGTGTGATGAATAATTTAAAAAAAATTCAATGTACATATACATATATTTGATATTTAATGTCAAGCAATACGTATGTATATATGTGTAGGTACATGTATACACACAACAAACAATTTCATAAGTATCATACTAAATATACATAAATATAAAATAGCGTGCAACCAATCGTTCGTAATACATGAAAATGCTATTTTCTTACAGGTTTTTCCACGCGACATTAAAAATACTTAATTTGATTTTTTAAATAATAACTTCAAGACTAATCTATCGAATATATTAGTCAATACGCTATTATATTTTAAAAGGGGATTTTATTTTTTTATTAATTCGTATATTCAATTTATCGGTAGATTTATTTCCGTTTGTATTATTATACCCGTACCACGAATATAGAGAGAACTTTTGCTGAAATCGAAATTGAAATTTATAAACTCGCCGGCGGTTTAATCAAATTTGCGAGACCGATTCCAAAATCCTCCCGTTTTGATGATTTATTTCACCAACAAAAGAACGAAATACAACCTGAACGAGAGGTGGGAGACAAGAGGATGGGTGGAAAGAGAGTTTGAGTGAAAAAAATAAAAGCTTTTGTGCAAATGTGTTTGAGCTATAAACAACGTAGAAAGGGAAATCTGTTCGTCTGCTTTTGACCGGGGATATAAAACAAAATTCTCCCTTCGAACAATGCGTCATCTTGCGAATAAAACAGGATCAGAGCTTTTCCCGTAGGATGGACACAAATGAGCCCTTCCCCTAAAATAGGATCGTATTGTGGTCCACAACGAGGCTGGAAAAAAAAGATCTATTCGAAACCAGTTTTTATTTTCTCCTCGATCATTGAAAGCTCTTTTATACAATTTTTTTGGTTAAATTTAAATGAACGCGCTGCATAAATAAAAAAAACATGTTTTCGAAAGAAAACACAAACGAAGAATATCAATTAATTTCACATACGCATACTATAAAATCAATATATGAAGTGGAATACAAAAATAATTCAAACAAAAATCTGGCATTTAAATAACTAAATTTTATTTTTTAGTAATCAATATTATTTTAGGATAATCAAATTACAATTTGAGTGATACTTTTATAAGATTTTTCTTTAAATATATATTTTTTTCAATAAATATACATATATTAATTAACAGAACCGTAATATTCCTTTCAGGGAAGCAAAAAAAAATTTAAAACACATTAATAATACCAAATAAAAATTGTGCTTAAAATTTATCACATCAATAATTATAATAAAACACATCAATAATATCTTCGTTAAATTATCACGTTGAATAAACTTTCAAAATTCTCCCCCTAAATCAAAAATCCGGAAGTTTTTTCTCCAACCACATAAAACATATGTATATATGTATGTACATATGTACATACATACGTGAGTTTAGAAATATACTATTGTTCAATTCCCTGCTGAAACAAAAATGCTGATTAATACGAAATCTCGCGTGTATTATTTGCATGTAGGTCAATTTTTATCGGAGAAAAATTCTCGTATATACGTGAAATTCCGCCAACACTTATCGACTTATTTGACCGGTGATACGTATCGCGAAATTCCCCACATTTGATAACTCAATTTTGTTGTTTTCATTAATTTCATCCACGTCAATAAGACACGTAATAAAACAACCCAATTAGATGAAAATTGAAAAGGTGTATTATATAATACTAGTGAATAGCCCGATGAAACATCATCGCATGGGTATAAAATTATTATATACTCGTATAAAACTAAAAAAAAAACCGGAACCGTTATTTTCGTAGACTCTCATAGATAGTTTTCAATTCTTTATTTGTAATAATTTTCAATTCTTAAAAATACGCAGACTCCCATAGAGAGTTTTCAATTATTTATTTAAAGACTTCCTATTTTTTTCTATTATTATTAGCTATCGCCCCGAGCGATACTGCAAATCGAAATCGATTCACTCGATCCATGACACACGACCACTCCCGACCTCTCCCGACTACTTCCGACTTCTCCCGACAACTACCGAAGATATGACCGTTTTGATTGGTTGTCCATACGTTCCGTACGATATATATATATATATATATATATATATATATATATATATATATATATATATATATATATATATATATATATATATATATATATATATATATATATATATATATATATATATATATATATATATATATATATATATATATATATATATATATATATATATATATATATATATATATATATATATACTAAATATAAAAACGGACTGTCGCTAAATATATATATTTGTATATTTGTATATTTGTACATATATATGTGACGGACGATCAACCATCAACCAGTATGGGGAACAAATATATATATTTTCATTTTTTCATTTTTTCATTTTTTTCATTTTTTTCATTTTTTTCATTTTTTCAGTTTTTTCATTTTTTTAATTTTTTCAGTTTTTCAGTTTCCCAGTTTTTTCAGGCCCCGGGGTGCCGGAGGCATCGGGGGCGCTGGGGGCGAAGCCCCCGGGGTGCCGAAGGCATCGGGGGCGCTGGGTGCGCTGCGGGCGCCGGAGGCGTCGGCGGCGCTGGGGCCGAAGGCCCCGGGGTGCCGGAGGCGTCGGCGATGCACAAAACGTAATTCGTAATTCGTAATTCGTAATCACTTCGTAATTTGTCATTCGTAATTCGTGCATCAATTTCTTTCCGAAACCAGTCGATTCAATATCTTTAACTTTATTTTTATTCGAGTTTCAATTCCTTTTCGAAACCACCCGTTGAAATCAACGGGTCCAACACTAGTTATTGAATATTAACGTTATTTAGAGCAGTCTTTATATCCGTATCATAGTGTAGTGGTCAGCGTATATTGATCTGGGCGCGAGGGGGGTAGTCGAGTCGGCGTCTTGGAATTGGTTTTATTTTTCAAATATCGCTAAAATATAAATTAATTTCAATTTCAATAATTTCCATTAAAAATATATATTTAATTGTTTTATATGAAAAGAAAAAAAATGGTTCAAAACCTCGCTAAATGAAATTATTAAAATTACGTATTTTTATATGGCGAGAAGGAATATTTCAATTAATGTTTAAAAAAAAAGGCGAAATGAAAAATTGGATTTGGCGTGATGTCCGAGACCATTAGCTCAATTAGACCCGTATTCAGGCTATTTGGGGTGATCGGTTCGAGTCGCGACAAAGTCGTCTCGTCGAAAAATGAATTAATCGATTTTTATCGATTCGTTCATTATGTTCGGCGAGAGTTAGGACACACACACACACACACACACACACACACACACACACACACACACACACACACACACACACACACACACACACACACAGATTACCGTCTTTATATATATGATATGTACATATATGTACAGTGACTGTTATTCGATTAGCGTAAGGACAGATTTAATTTATTGTTAATTTTTAAAATTATAGTTAATATGATAAAAATCAAAGTAATTGAGATTAAATCTGAACACAAAAAAATAGAATTTTATGAAATGTAAAGAAGCCAAGATGACCTGTTTTGACGTAAAATATGACATTTGTTGACATAATGGGTAAATTTGGCCTCTTTATATTTCATAAAATTCGTAAACTTTTAGGGTATTTTTTTGCTCAGATTTAAGGTAAATACTCGAGAAAGCTTTCAACGACTTTTGTTTTCAAAATCATTAATGGAACATGAAAAAAATAACGATTTTCTGATAATAACTATTCCCCTATTCAAACACCAATTTCATCCGCATCGTTCTCGGAAAGGGGGACTTTTGACAGAAATGACAACTTTGAATTCTCGATCATAAGCCAAAACGTATTATAATCGACCCAAATAAACTAAAATAAGTGAATATTAAGTGTCTAAAAAATTCAAAACTATTCTCGAAAAATAGATTTTTTGAAAGTCAATAATTTTTTATATAATTTACCGTTCCCTTTATACGGAAAACGTTTTCCACTAAATCCATCGTTGAATATCAAAAATTCCCGTTTTTCACTTCGGCTTTATATGCAAACATATATACATACATATATAAGTTTTCGCTGATGTTTCCTTTCGTCGACTTGGATTTGTTTTGAGATATGCAAGATTATTCTCCAATCCTTTGTCTTCTCGCTTGCTTTTCAATTCGCTTGTGAGAAGTAAGCTAGAGTATAATGCGATTGTGTGGAATCCGCATGAAGCAAATTACTCTCTGATGATTGAGAAAGTGCAAAAAGCATTTCTTCGTTTCCTATATAGGAAAGAATATGGGTATTACCCATATCTCTACCCCACTCCTTTCCTTTTGGGCATGCTTGGGTATAATTCCCTTGAACTTCGGAGAAACTTCTCATTAATTCGTTTCGTTCTCCTGCTCTTACGTGGTAATACGTCATGCCCGTTGTTGCTGGAGCAGTTGGGGCTTTAGGTCCCTATTCACTATGTGCGTGGTAGACATCATCATTTGCTGGCTGTACCTCCTGCCCGCACAGTCCTTTTTCGAAGGGCTCCTATTCCAAGAGCTATCCGACTTCTTAATGAAATCGTTGCTGCCGAGACTGAATGTGATATTTTCCACCTTAGTGAGCGTAAATTGTCGGAAATTACTCTAACCCATTTATCTGGTAGTCTGCGCTCATCATTGTTTTCATGATTGATTGTGATTTATGAGTGAAATTTTGATTAACTCTCTTCCATTTGGGCCTTACAGGGATGTTTTGTATTTGTAGTTGTTTCTTACATATTTATTGAAACTGGCTGTAGGTGCAAGGCATTCCTTATGCTATATTTTATTTGATATTTTTACTTTATCTGTTATTATAAATGCTATTTTTTATGTATGTATGGATGTATTTATGTTTATGTTTAATTGTTATTTTGTTTTTTTTCTTTTTTGTGTTATATTTTTTGACCATTGTGGCGCTTTAGGAATTCCTGTTATGCCACAATGGTCTGTTTAAAATAAATAAATAAATAAATAATAAGTTACAAAAACCGTTTATTCAACCATATTATATACATATACATATACTTTTATGTAAATATTTTTTTTACGATGATGATTTTATTAATATCTACATTTTATATGTCCCATAAGCAAATTTTAGCAGTCGAATTGCCGTCATAAAATAACAATGGAATTTTCCACTGTCCGAGAAAGCAGGAGAGCAAAAAAATGGTTGACAATAGAAATTGACAAGAGTGCACAATAGTGAGTTTTTTTAGCCATCGAGCATCTTGTCCGCCGGTCTGTACTCATAAGTTAAGCCCGGATAACCAGTTAAAATGTTGTAAATGCATTGTTAAAGGTTTTCCGAACCTTTTTTACAAAGCATTTACAACAATTGAACAATGAGCGGCGCGCTTTGGGTCCGTACTCTTCTCATAAGCAAGGTTTGGCGCGACCCAGAGCTATTTGGACAAAAAATGGGTTCATCATTGTCTATAACAATGGCCAACCTTTTATTTAGCTCTCTAGCTTTGTATTTCATTGTAATAGACAATGATGAACCCATTTTTTGTCCAAATAGCACTGGGTCGCGCTGATCTCTATTCATAAGGTCCATTCTGGACTTAGTTGTACATATACGTATACATTTGTATGAATGTATATATATATATATATATATATATATATATATATATATATATATATATATATATATATATATATATATATATATATATATATATATATATATATATATATATATATATATATATATATATATATATATATATATATATATATATATATATATATATATATATATATATATATATATATATATATGAACGAATCTAAAGATGCAAGTTTTGGATTTCTCATTATTTTATTTTATTTTATTGTTACAAATCAATATACACTCGCCATTACAGATTTGCTCCAATTAATCAGAAATAATAATCATAGAGATATCTATGGATTATTTTTAGATTTTCTTTTTTGTATACAATTTTTATACATATAATAAATACGAAATTTATAGAGATGTCTATAGAGATATCTATAGATTTCAGATTACTGTGTATAATTATTACAAATTATACGCAGGCAGATTTTGTGACAACAGGATTAGATCTAATACCAATTTTCAGGAACCATTTCAGCAATGATCAGATAAAATTGGCAAACTCTGATAGAGAAACGATTGATTTGGAGTCACAAAACCCCCAAATCTAACCAGCAGTGGCGAGGACTCGAACCTTTTGGCCTCAGTGGTGCTAAATATATACGCTACCACTAAGCCAAACTGCTGGCTTAGTGGTATTATGAACCTAGTGCAAAGCTAACGTCGTACAAATAAACTTTAAAAAAATCATCGATTTTAAACAATGTCCTGTGTCAAAAAACCAATCAATTGATTTACACCAAAAAAAATAACGGATAGTAGTTTTGAATTTTAACTATTTTTATGGAAAAAAACACTCAAAAGTCACCTTTTGCAGTTTGTTTGGGGCGATTGTGATTAGTTTTTCACTGATTAGCAAGAATTCAAAGCCGTCATTTTGCTAATTTTAAATTCTTAATTAAACGTTTAAATATATTTTATTTTATTTTTATTTTTTATTTTTATTTTAAACAGACCATTGTGGCATAACAGGAATTCCTAAAGCGCCACAATGGTCAAAAAATATAACACAAAAAAGAAAAAAAAAACAAAATAACAATTAAACATAAACATAAACATAAATACATCCATACATACATAAAAAATAGCATTTAATAATAACAGATAAAGTAAAAATATCAAATAAAATATAGCATAAGGAATGCCTTGCACCTACAGCCAGTTTCAATAAATATGTAAGAAACAACTACAAATACAAAACATCCCTGTAAGGCCCAAATGGAAGAGAGTTAATCAAAATTTCACTCATAAATCACAATCAATCATGAAAACAATGATGAGCGGAGACTACCAGATAAATGGGTTAGAGTAATTTCCGACAATTTACGCTCACTAAAGTGGAAAATATCACATTCAGTCTCGACAGCAACGATTTCATTAAGAAGTCGGATAGCTCTTGGAATAGGAGCCATTCGAAAAAGGACTGTGCGGGTAGGAGGTACAGCCAGCAAATGATGATGTCTACCACGCACATAGTGATTAGGGACATAAAGCCCCAACTGCTCCAGCAACAACGGGCATGACGTATTACCACGTAAGAGCAGGAGAACGAAACGAATTAATGAGAAGTTTCTCCGAAGTTCAAGGGAATTATACCCAAGCATGCCCAAAAGGAAAGGAGTGGGGTAGAGATATGGGTAATACCCATATTCTTTCCTATATAGGAAACGAAGAAATGCTTTTTGCACTTTCTCAATCATCAGAGAGTAATTTGCTTCATGCGGATTCCACACAATCGCATTATACTCTAGCTTACTTCTCACAAGCGAATTGAAAAGCAAGCGAGAAGACAAAGGATTGGAGAATAATCTTGCATATCTCAAAACAAATCCAAGTCGACGAAAGGAAACGTCAGCGACTTTTTTGATATGGTTGTGAAAGGTGAGCTGAGGATCAAAAGTGATCCCAAATCGACAATAGATTCCACACGCTTCAACAAGACGGATCTAATGGAATATCCATGACAATAGAGTGAATGTGCACGTCCATAGCTCATAATTGCACATTTGTTTAAATTAAGTTCAAGGCCTAAACTAGAACTGAACTCCAAGACAGCGTTAATATCAGCTTGAAGGAGACAGGCTTGCCTCTCATCCTTGACAGCAAAAAATAATTTAACGTCGTCAGCAAACAAGAGACATGATGCATTACATAAAACTCTAGGGAGGTTATTAATAAGAATTGTAAATAGTAATGGGCCTAAAGTGGACCCCTGAGTAACACCAGATCGAGTAAAAAATGAAGGAGATTCATAAAGACCATATCTAACAAATTGCTTCCTATCACTAAGATAAGAAGCAAAGAGTTTAAGAAGACGCGTTGAAAAACCCACTTCAGCTAACCTGATCAAAAGAGCGTCATTATTGACTTGATCAAAGGCTTTACGAAAGTCAAAGTAGGCTACATCAACTTGCTGACCAACGTCAACTTTAGACATGATCAAATGTGTGAAGCAGGCGAGATTAGTGGTAGTGGAACGACAGGGTGTAAAACCATGTTGCTCATCACACAATAATCTTTTAAACTGCGCAAGAATCAAACGGTGAAGGATGATGTCAAAAATTTTGGGAATAGCCGAGATAATAGCAATAGGTCTATAATTTTCAACCTCATTTTTAGAGCCACTCTTATGAATAGGAATGACTCTAGATAATTTCCATTTTTCAGGATAATTACCAGAAGCAAGAATAAGCTTAAAAATAAACTGAAGAGGCTCTAAAAGCGAATTACAGCATACCTTTAACGTCAGGGGGCACACCGTCAGGCCCAACAGACCCCTTCAGCTTCATAATAGCCATCCTAACATCTCCCAGCGATACCCGCAGAATGTCTATACCGACACCCTCAGTACCAATTTGTGAAGCCAAACTAGCATTAAGGGATGGTTTTCTCTGGTCAAAGACAGAGCTAAAAAATGAAGCAAAAGCATTGGCGATCTCAGGACCGTCAAAACTTTTATTACCAAATAAGAATGAATGCTCAAGACCATGTGAAATATGCTTACTCTTAATAAATCTGAAAAAGTGGTTAGGATTAACCGCAATAGCACTCTCCATCTCATTAAGATAGACAGTATATCGCTCACTCACACCACGTTTCACGATCTTCCTAAGAGTCCGGAATTTCTCATAGTCACAAAATGATTGGCTACGTTTCCATCTTCTATGAGACAACCATTTTGCACGAACATCAGCTATAAGTTTGCACCCAAACCACGGCGGAAATACCCGCCGATGTTGTTCCGAATTAGGATAACTGATGAACCGAGGAACATGACTGTCAAAAATATTATAAAGTGTATAATACAAATATTCAACAGCATCACCAGTATTCATGAGGTACATTTGGCGCCAGTCAATTGAACGAACCTCATTATAAACCAATTCAGAATCAACACGAGCAAAATTCCATCGCAGTGAGGAAACCCCAACCGATGAACAAGCTGAAGCAGCTCTCACAGAAGAAAGAAACAAAAGCTCAATATGTAATGCATCATGATATAGGTCCTCAGGGATGATCGCAGTTCCTTTTGGGCATTGGATCATCGTTGCTGACACATTACATTCATTCACTAACATAATATCAAGCATACTTGGATTAATGGGTGAACCAATCTGTATTATGTCGCAATAGGAAATCACAAAATTAAATTTATTGCGGACATGAATATTAGCACTAGGTAGATTAAAATCACCCATTATTAACAATATATCACGTTCATTCATAAAATCACGCACATTCATCATATTCACAAACAATAACTCGTATACGTCCTCTTTCGCAGCAGGCGGAATGTAAACCACACATATAAACATTCTCAAAAATATAAAATCAACTCTCACCCATAAGTCCTCACCAGATAGAGTTTCAAAATTTGTCATCCGGACTGGCCGAAACCAATCACGACAAGCAAATAATACACCACCACCACGTCGATCAACTCTATCGCGACGATGCACCCTCCAGGAAGAATCAAAAAGTTCAACATCAAAAAATGATGAAGTCAACCATGTTTCCGTTAGTGCTACCATATCATCACAAATAGTAGAAACGGCTGAATTAAACGCAGCCAGCTTTGTCCTGAGACCTCGTACATTTTGGTAATAAATTACCAATTTTCGGTTTCCCAGTTTGGCGCGTGACTTTCTTTGAGACAAGAAATGGCAGTTTTGATTGAGCCAACGGAGACGAAACGGAAGAGGAAGCAGAAGAAGAAGCCAACACAGTCACAACAGCATCACGACTATCAGGACCATTTGAGCAGGCAGATGTAGGAGAAGAGGCAAATGTAGGAGAAGAGGCATACATAGACGTCACTGCGACCGTTTCCATAGAAGATTCACCAATACTTGCAGACGTAGTTTTAATATCAGGCTTCAAACATTTAGCAGCTCCCGAACAAACATCAGCAAATGAAACACTTGGGCGCAGCTCTAATGATGAAACAACGTCAGTGGCAGACATAGAAGTAGTATTAGTATTCGATTTTATATTCTTAATGCTCATTCCCCAATCTTTAAATCTACCAAAATGAACACCAGCAGGCCAAGAACCAGCAGAAAATAACAGGCCAGCGACAGAAGCAGGAACAGATACCTTAAAGGATGTATAAGATCTTCGTGCATTAAGAGGGGAAACCACAATGCCATCCTTTAATCCACAGATGGCACTAACGTGAGTCAAAACCTCGTCACACGAAGTGTCCAATGAGAGCTTCCATATATGTATATTGACATTCCTTTTGACGGAAACAATAACTCCAGAAGCTGCTGTTCCCACCTCAAATTTACGTCTAAGTGGAGGTTGTTCAGCCGAAGGTCGGTCAGGTAATGCGGGTTGTCCAGGTTTTTCATGATTAATTCGCAGACCAGATTTACGTCTATTTCTTTTCTTTTTGCCCATCTTCACGGCTGCATCAGCAACGAGAGAAACAGAAGGAGAAGGCACAACACTAATAAGTACAGGAGAATTCAAGCCTCGTATTAACTGCTCTAAGGATGAAAATCTTTTCTCAATACGATCAATTGCATTAACACATAGTTCACGCCACATTTTACAACAATCGCCCATTGTAAAAATAACGTTAATTTTAGAACGTTCGTTCACTATAGGGTGTAAAATATTTCAATACAATTATTATTTTTGCAGTCATAATATCACCCAAAATGGCGACCATTTTTTAAATCAAATTAAACTATTTTCACTCGGTGCTCATTCATGAAGTTACACACGATGAATTGTTAATTGATAACTCCTCAAACCCCACTCAGACATTTGGCCCACCTGTGTGTATGTGGGTAGGTTCTAATACCGATATCTGTTATTTTTGTTAACTGAAGCAATTATACATGATGTAATTGCGGTCGAGCTGGCGGCGTTGAAAACAAAGGTACGCCACTTTAGCCGCTTCCCCATGGAACAATGGGTTCTGGCGTGCACCTCCATAACCGCAAAATACCTGGGGATAGTTAGACCACAAAACTTGGACGATATATTTGCGCACCCTTCCCCTTTCCTTCATTACCGATGTTTCCCCCGTCTCCACCGCCTAATGGGCCGTATAAATTTAATTGTTTTGGATGCTGACGTCCAGTTGAAAAACACAAACCTACATATGTACGTAGTTTTGACCGTACGTGGCTAACCGAGCGAATGTTTCGCTGAAACTGCATGCGGCGCATGCACCACCAAACTTTGCTTAAGCCGGAAGAAAATGTTTAGAGTTTTGCGCACCATATCTCTGAGGATTCACTATCAAATAGACATAAAACGATTTGCATCAAAGTTTATTGCACGAACAGGGTTAAAACACATGTATTGGATAACTTGAAAGGATGCCTTTTATTTATTTTTTTACATATATACCAGGAAGACCTTACAGGTAGCCCCAATGCGCCTTCCTGGCCAATTACAAACATTGCAGCATTATTTTTTTTATTATACAAGTCACTGAATTACGAGACACTGAAAAGCTCGCAAATTAACGAGACATCTATGAATTGTACATTGATCAATCTCAAATAGTGGTAACATAGTAGGTAGGAAGGATATTTAGCCAATTTTAGCTGTTTCAACAATGAAATCAGAGAAAATTGGCAAATTCTGATAGGAAAAGATCGACCTGGAATCACAAATATCCAGGTCTGACCAGCAGAACTACAGATATACTCTTTTCAAGTAGTATCAGCTCATGGGATCGAACCCGGCGCCTCTCAACGCTAAGCAGAGGCTTAACGACCGAGCTATGTATGCTGTTGACTTTTGTTCAATACTAATGGTGATCTCTCTAAAAATTCGGGCTGTGGGTCGTGTTTTTTGACCGAGTAGCGTTTTTTTAACATTTGTAATATGATACAATTAATATCTTACCTTGTCTGTATATCAAGGGCGCACAAAAAGGTCGAATATGCGATTTTGGATTGCATAATTTTATTCATTGGATTAAATTTTATTGTATTTCTGAAAATAATTGTTGAAAAACTTCTTGATAAAAATTAATTGTAAAATACAAAATTCATTAATTTTCCTATAAAATGCTTTCCATAAATAACAACATAATAACATAACAAGCCAGCAGTATGGCTTGGTTGTTGCTTTTATGTTTAGCACCGAGAGGTTACCGGGTTTGATCCCGTGCTATTATTTCGTGCTGTTGGTCAGACTTGGATATTAGTGACCCCAAGTCAATCGTTTCCTATCAGAGTTTGCCAATTTATCTGATTTCATTGTTGAAATGGTTTCTTCATCAATTGGGAAAAACCATCCTACCCACTATGTCACTAATATCTGAATTTGATTTATGTACAATATGTAAAAATGTATGTACTAGTCCATAAATGTCTCTATGGATTATTAATTAATTCATTAATTAATAGTTAATTTCGTGTTATTCAGCATCTCGAAATTCAGCGATTTGTGTAATAAAAAATGCTACAATGTTTGTAATTGGCTAGAAAGGCGCATTGACGTTTACCTTATGGCCTTCCTGGTATACATCTATTTCTCTGTTGAATTTATACGTAGTTCCTTCAACAGGAAATTACAGCGTGGAAATGTTTGCTATTTGTAATAATGAAATTATTGTTTTTAATTTTTACTTTATTTTATCGCCTACTCTTGAATTTTCACATTATCCACGAATGATTCTGAAAATATACTTATTAAAAATGTGTAGAATCAAGCCATTCATTTAAAACGTCATTATATATTACGATAATAAATACACGTTGGGTATATAATTTACTCAAATGGGTGGGGACTTAATTACCTCGTGAAGTACAGAAAAAATTAATATAAATTATTAATATATGCCAAAATTACTCGAGCATTTGTTCGACTTCAAATTTGCGTTTATTGCGTGTGGTTTTTATTTTTGTTTTACCCGAAAGTTTACGAACACGAATATATAATATTTATAGGTGTATATATAACACGTGACTCGTTTGTAAGTTATAATTTTGTGTTGAAAAATCGCATTTTGAAAATTATAAATTACATTTACCTATTCATGTATATACATATACATACCTAACAACGCTAATACTTGTATTTTCGATAAATTGGAGTCGTTCATTCCAACGACAAAACGGGGTTAACATCGTTCATTCTTGTAAGTGACATGAAATCGATAATTTTAAAAGTGATATATGGATGTACATACATATGTATATAAATAATGTATGTATATATATATATATATATATATATATATATATATATATATATATATATATATATATATATATGTTATTATCATATGTTCATTATTAACACATAAATCATTGATTAAAATAGTATATATTTGTCGTGTAAAATTAATAATGTATTATATTACCTGTACAAAGGGAGATCAGCAGCAATATTGTCATCCAGGTAGACAGAATCCATGATAATTTTTGAGGGTGGTGACCCCCTGGCCACCCTCCGTTTTCAATCGAATATTTCATCAAGCCTCCCATTACTCCTGTTCTTCTATATGAACTTCATTCGAAAACAAACACAATTATCACTCTCACACTTCAAGAAGTACCTTGATTTATTCTCCATTTTTTTTGTTTTTACACTTTTATTGTTTTTTATTGTATAAAATCACTCATAATATAATATTATATATTAATTCATGTAGTTGTAACGTGGGTGTTAAGTTTCTTTTATCAATTTTATACACACTTATAATTATTCAAAAAACTAATGTTTCTATGTATGTTTATTTGCTAGCCCGTTCTGAAAATCCATATTTTTAATTTAAGACGACCTTATTTGTCATATTATTCCACGATACCCTAACTTAGAACCTAAAAGTATTTTGAAATTATTTGGAAACCGAATTGAAGGGCTTTCTTTGATTAAAACAAATTTGTATTGAATACATCCCATATGCCGGATGAAACTCCGAATTGTATTTTATAAGTAATAAAATGAAAAATAGTATAGAATAGGCTTAGCAAACTTTCCTCTCATACGTAGAAGGATTAGTAAAAAAAATCCCTATTATAAACGATATATCTTCTGACAAAAGTATATGTAAGCCTTGTCATACGACGATGCTGGATAAAACAAATAAAAATAAATAAAAGAGAAAAAAATAACACACGCACACACAAATATTAAATGGATTTATAAGCCTACCACGAAATTGTATTAAGTGTTTGTATATTCGTAAAACATGGAACAAATGTTTGAGCATGAATAAAATTTCCATTAAGGCACAAAATCCACAGATACACAGAAAATGATGAGTTGAGTAGGCGTCAGCAGAAATTTGAGTTAGTGGGAAGCAGAAATTTTTTTTTTTGCTAATATATTGATACAATATATTGAAGTACCGATGAGATTATGGTGAAAATTTCACTTATTTTTAGTCTCAAATATCATGAGATACCGCAATAGAAATATGTTCATTACTGAAATGTGTATTTCTAAACTTTTATGTGAGCCTTTCACGCAAAGTCATCGTTACCTACACAGTAGTTCAAATGTTCGTAATATTACGTGAAAGCATATCATATTTCATATATAACATATAAATGTACATATAAATAAATTTTGTTACATCAGATCTGATACACGGTTTCTGAGAACACTTTCGACAAATTTAATTCCAAGATTGGCTCGTTGCGATCATATTATATACGAGAAGTATGCTCGTGATAAATACAGCTTCCCACCCACCCAACGCCCATTCCGATTATGAGCATGCTTAATGAAGTATAACATGTTCGTACTCAGATGCTTGTTAATCATATTAATTTTAATAAGTGTTCATGTTACTTTGAAGCCTCGAGAGCGAAATCGTAGAAATGTTGGAGCGTTTAAACCGCGACAAAATTAAATATCACCCCTTTAATTTTCACTCATTATACTTGAAAACTGTAAGCGCGAAATGTTATATTATATAATATAACATTTGGTATAATATTATTCTGCAACAATGTCAACATTAGATTGAATCTATTTTATTTTTAGCATTAGACAATGGTTTTTTATTGACCCTCGTCTCTGTCGTTTACATAAACAGCAGTAAAATAAAATATGTACATACGTAGAACGATCTACTTAAACGAAAACCTCTCTGATAAATAGTATTTACAGGTGGATACGTGTTCGGAATTATAATTGTTAACCAGTCGGGCGAAGTGTATAATCATGGACTGAATATACATATAACATTGAATTCAAAAAGCACACACATGATTACATATGTACATATAATACATGTTTAAATTATTCCATATATGTACATGTTTGAAGTTCAAAAGTAAAGATTTACTTATCGTTTAAATGAAAAGGTAACAATTATAAATGATATCTATTTCCTTTCATTGTCATACTTTCATATCCGTTATATGAAACGAATTTATAATTTATCGTTCGAGACTCATCCATCATGCTATATATGTACATACATATGTATGTATGTAAATCTAAAATCTTATCTCGATAGTTAACCCAGGCACGTCCTTGTTCATTTAAATTCAATTCAAACTGGAAACTGACATTCCTGCAAAAACGCTTTTTTGCCGTCGAGGTCGATACTTACGAATAATAAATTTAAATACGAATTCATAATCATCAGCATGTCTTCGATCGGAATACAAACGATACCTCCCCGATCCATCCCCATTATCTCACACCGACCTCCCATAGTTCGACATGCATTAATTTCCAACATCGTGCACATACGGCGCAAACCGTACCCTCCGATAACAATTTAGAAATTCAACTTGCCGAGCGAATGTGGTCTTTATTACTCGTACGCACAGAAGAAAGTATGGCGTGGCGTATCTCCGTAAAGAAATTGTGCGAGTTAGCGCGCTCTTGCCACTTAAACTGTTAATGCTATTTTTATACAACGTTAAAGCCGTTTTCTCTTTTTTACTATTTACTCTACACAACACTTATCCTTCTTCGTGTATTACCGAGCAATGCGTTCAATAAAAAAATATTTCCCTTGCGGCCTCACTCGAATTATTTAAGAAATATTCTAGTACATTTTCTAAACGAATTCAAACATGTATGTTCATACACATGTACAATACATATATGTAGTTAGAGCTACGTATGTATTTATTCAGAACGCAAACATTTTGAATATGTATGTACTTTCATAAAAAAAATAGATTTTAATAATTTCATTTCAATTTACGTACAAATAATATTTATAAATTGAAAAATGATAATATAGTATGAAAATTATATTTCACTATCGACTAAGAGGAAAGAATTGAAATATCTATTGTGTGCCAAAGTTCGCAAGATGGCAAGTTCCAAAGTGATCGGAAAAGTGTGAGGGTGAGCAAAACCTTGAAAAAAAGTGACAATAAATGTACTTCTTTTTACAAGGCTCATAAAAGATTGAGCCAAAAATTCCCAGTCTTCAAATCGTTTTGAAACTTTGCAATTTAGCGCAATTTGGTCAAAGATGGATATTTCAATCGATTGTTATAGTTTGATGGTGAAAAATAATCGTAGCGAAAATTTTGATCACGGTGACGTTTAATAGGTAATTCCCGTATTTGTTTAGCTTTTTATGTAATTGTTTAATTCACACTATATCATATGTATATACTTTGCATTAAAGGCTCTTTATATCTCCCATACATATATATTTTTACTTCACTCCAAGGTTATTAAATAATACCATTCCTTTATATTTTAAATGAGCGTGGAAAATAAATTTCAAAATATAGATTACAAATGAACTTTTTCACAAAGGTATCAAGGTACAAAGGTATTTTTTACTATAAATTGTGTCAAATTCCGGTTGACGGGTCAAAATTTTATATATTATTTCATATTAGATTTAAACTTCAAGATATTTCAATACATAAAAACATCGGTTCTCTAGAGTGAAAGTACAGTTGAGATAAACTATTAATGTATGAAATTTATCATTTATAATACATGTAAAATTGTATTTGAGGAATATAAAAAGGCCACAAAACAAAATTCGATATTGAAAATTACAAAAAACATTCACACATAACGGAAGCATTATGAAATACTAATAGCTATGACAGAATTTTCGATACGAATTGAGCGCAAATGTATGGAAACTTGCACAAGACAAAAGTTCTACTTCCGGGTGTCGGATTTTGTTCGGATTAACCCTTTGACTGCTACAACAACAATATGTCGTTGTTATGAAATCATTGAAAACTTCGAAAATAACATTTTTGAACTTTCTAAGAGGAAAAAATTCCACTTCCGGTTCATTAAATGTAGTGATTTTCATTATAATTGTCATATGTCCAAACTTATTACGTTCAATGAAACATTCATCTCAGATGTGTAAACATTCATCTTAGACTCCATAAAGAGAAATAGAATAAATTGATCTGAGAATCATTTTAAATTGATCAGAGTGGTTTCAATTTGGAATAGTCTTCCCAATAATGTAGTAGTATCTGAAAACCTCAATATTTTTAAAAACTAGCTAGATGAATTTTTTAAGCTTAAAGGATTTCTGTAATTCTTCTTTTCCAATATCTTTAAATTTCTCAATACCGGTAAATCGGTAAAATAACTCATTACCGGATCATCGATAATTTACCGGGAATTTTTAAAGTAACAAAAAGGTAATATTATATTATGATATAAAACAATTAAAAAAAAATATCCTTATAAAACAATAATTTTACATTTATATAATTTATTATTTCATTCAAAAGGTTTTTATCAGATTTTATAAAACTCTATACCTTGAAAAAAAAATTTTGATAAAAACAATGAAACATTGTTACTATTACTAAACATATTTGTATCTTTGCACCGCAGAAATTCCACAGCTAATTTAATCGAGAGTGAGCAAAATCCGATATGTATCTTTAGATCTATGTATGTAAATCTTTCTTACATAGTTTTTAATCTCGTTCCATAATTCCAAGTACACAATTTAAAATCGTTCCATAAGTAAACTATTTCAAACGAGTTTTTGAGTCCAGCAATATTGAAAGCTCCGTCCCAAAATCTTTGGCGTATTTTTAGAGATTTTCGCTTTAAGTCGGAGAACAACAAAACATGCTAATATAAACAAGAAATAATAATAATATTTCATATTTTCTTTATGAGTGAAAACATTTTCATGTTTATATCATTAGATGATGGAGTAATCACAGTAACGCGTGATTGCGACTCTTATCAAAATCTTTCCAAAAACATCACACACTCACACAACATAAGAATCACATACCGACGCATGATAAAGTCAACCAGTCCATTAAAACCATCACAAAAACTCCCACTAACAGTACTAAAAATATAAAATATGTGCATCATTGGTCGAAATTGGATTGTAATTAGTGAAACCAATTAACTATACAAAAACGCATCGAACTTGTTCACTGCAAATATCATCATATAATATCGTAGTTCAAAAATATTATTATATTAGAAAGATAATTTTATATTGACCGAAATTACAGGGAATTCCAAAATTATTTACCGGTAATTCGGTAATGGAATTTGGCCATGATTACCGGTAAGCCGTTTGACCGAAAACCAGTAATGCAAGCCCTACTACGTACATAGGATATAGTTAAAATAAAACAAAATATGAAATTCCATTTTGTGTATCATATCATACCCATTGAAAACAATTTTTCAAAATCATACAATAACGGCTGTATCAAAAATCAAGTAACATTTGAAACATTTGAAAAAAAAAAAAAAAAAATATATATATATATATATATATATATTAAAGACATATGAACATGCATACATATCTTGATAAACATACATATGTACCCGAGGCAAAAATTAGAGACCTACGGGAAAGAATCCAATCTCCCCGTAGACTAACCATAAATACAGTAAAACCCCGCTAATCCAACCTGTATGAGAGGAAAAGGACGTCCGGATTTGCGAATAATCCTCAAGGGCTATGGGAAATGGACAAACTTCCAAGACGAGCGTAACGAGTGGAAGGCGTTGCTGTCAGTTCAGGGGATCACCGTAAATACTTTCATCGTCATTAAAAAATATTTGGCAGAGATGAAATTTTACTGTTATACATACATATATGAATGTACATACATTAGACCGGAGTGAAAAACGCGAATTTTGGATTTTCATTAATGGACAATTATCAAAATAGGTCACTTTGGCCTACTTATGTTTCTAAACTTTAGCAGTTTTTTCAGCATTTTTTTATTCAATTTTGTATTTGTATGGGTTTAAGGAGGCTCTCGGTAAGCAAAATTTAGGATTAACGTTCGATAAAAGAATGAGATGGGCACCTCACATTGAGGCAGCGAAATGAAAGGCGATGCGGGGTTTATCCTCAATATACCCAATATTTAATCGCCATAGTTCTTTATCAACTCAAAATAAAATGAAATTATATCGCGCGCTTATATTACCATTATTAACCTATGCTTCACCTGTATGGAATAACGACTCCAATACTAACCTTTCCAAACTCCAAATAATACAAAATAAATCCCCAAAAATTATTTATAATACACCCATATATACTAACTTGAAAAAACTTCATGCCATTAATAATATTCCGTTTGTTACAGATATTACTAACAAACTAACTAGTAGATTCTATGACAGAATCACTAATAAACATACTAACACACTTGTGAAGAGTCTCAGTGATTAGAACAAAATGTCTATACCCTTCAGGTATAAACACAGATTACCTAAACACAATCTGCTTTAGCTCATCGAGTTTAGAGTCTTTAATTAATATTATGTATTAGATGTATTATGAGCATTTATAAGAATTGTAAATAGGTTTTTGAGTTATTTTCCTATAACGCTGTACATATTAACATTATAATACTATGATGACTAACAAAATTAATTTAAAATTGTAAAATAGAAAATAATCAGTAGATCAGTAGCTATTAAAATAAATAAAATATAAGATGTATTGTGAACATAATTTAGTAATAATAAAAAGCATTTAAAAATCAAAAAATATATGCATGTGCATACCAGGATTTGATATATTAACATTAATACTTGTTTGATATGAATTTGCGCATCGCAAAACGGGATTGAAATAAAATTTTCATTGCATGAAAATTTAATATGCAACTACCAGGATTTCTGCCCGGGTTCCGGGAATTCTTGTCACGAATCCCGGAAAAATATTTCAATCAAACGTTCTATAAATGTTATAATAAAGGTGAATGTATTTACATATATCGTGGACGCGTGTTATAGGGAAATTGGGGGCCCTGAAATTTTTAAAAAACCAAAATTATTTCCAAAACCTACTACTGACTTAATTCCAGAGCTTTGTTACAAGAAAAAGTTAGATTTTATTTTTTGAATACATTTTTATAACTGCTTAATATAATTAATGGAATTTAACATTTTTTTTTTGCATTTAATCTGGCCCCCGTCACAAAAACTAAATCCTAGATCCACCACTGTGCGCAATGTACATATGTAAGTACATACGTACATGAGTATTTATAACCAGTCTTCGGCGGACGAATGCGCCGAAACGGGATCATTTTGTCAATTTCTATTGTTAACCTTTTTTTTTGCTCTCTAGAAAGCAAAAGGTTAACAATAGAAATTGACAAAAGGATCCCATTTTTTTTTGGTGCTGGCGCATTTCCGCGCCGCTCTCTATTTATAACACAAAATTCAAAATGAAAACATTTTAAATAAATTAAATTGAGGTTAATCCAGATATGTATATGTATGTAGTCCAATATAAAGATAATTCGATGTATTATGTATGTACATATAGGTACATATATCCTCAATAATAAGTGAGGTGAGCGGCTCACTAATTTTCAGAGACACGCACCAATATACATACAACAATCCCTCACTTTACGAATGCCCTCAAATATAATAATAAAATATTTCACCACAACCACGGAAACCCGAAGGCTTCAAACAATTTAAAATTATTTCGTTAAATTTATGAAGGATTTTATGTTCATATTTTAATTTAATTTTTAACCTGCGTACTGTCAATTGGTCCACATGTTCAAAAGTACACACATTAATCAAAATTTAACACATTTTATGTGATGACTTTAAGCTTTCGTTCGAACACAAATAAAATATTTTCGATGCGTGATCGCGCGCTTGCGTTACCCCTGCGCCACAACGTAGAGGGGCAGCTGAACCGGAAACGAACTGGGGGATGCTGGGTGTATGCGGAAAATTCACGAGTCCAACAGTAATGGTAGTGATGATGTATATATATATATACAAATGTATATATGTGTGTGTGTGTGTGTGTGTGTGTGTGTGTTTATCTGTGCGCAACGCGTGCGGCAACCCTCCTAAACCGGCTAAGACTGGCGTTAGTATCGAAAGACCGCACCCCGCCCGCACTCCTCACTTCGCCACCCCTTGAACACCGGGCAGGGTGCTTATACCACCCCTGGCCCTCCCCACCCACTCTCGAAAGCTCTCGTGATTTGTAGAGGCAGCTTTGTAATTTTTCCTATTGAAGTGTGCATGTGTGTTTTGTATTTTTTTGTATTTTTCATATTAAACAGAATGAGCGCATATGACAATATTAAACAGAATGAGCGCATATGTAATTATATCGTTTGCATTTTGTACGTATTTTTATATTTAATTGCGTATTGGAATGCGGTGACAGTTTTAATTATCGCATCTACTCACTTAGTGTTTACAAAAATATTCAATAATATTTATAAACCGTCTGTACATATGTACATATGTGATTCATAAGTAGGGTGACCATATGTCCCGTTTTGGCCGGGACAGTCCCGTTTTTACGTGCTTTGCGTTTGTCCCGTCGTTTTCGTAAAATTGTTGGATTTGTCCCGTTATGTGCTTCCGCTGACGCACAAAATTTTTCTTGCCCCTCATCGTTTTATTAATACGAGTCATAACAACGGAATACTAAATGGCCTGCGAAATATTTATAAATAAAACAAAATTACTGAAATAGATTGTTTTTCAAATAATTGAAAGTTTTTATCAAACAAGCTTTAATGTTTTGCAGAATCATTTAAAAAAAAAAATACAAGATGTTTTGAAAAAAAAATACTTTGCTTTTATTTTCCTGATAATTATTTTTAAATACTTGTAAAACACAATACACTCGTGGACGGATATGACCATCGAAACATTTTTAAAATATGTACGACACATTTTTAAAATAAACAAACGTGCAACACATTTTTTTTATAAAAGGGAGGGGGACAGTTTTTTTTCGATGCGTCCCAATTTTAGGAACAGTTTCAATGAAAATCAGAAAAATTAGCTAAATCTGATAATAAACGATCGATGCGGTGCAAACGATCGAAAAGCGCCAGACAGACTGAACCACAGATTAACGACACGTGTACCTTATGCGTGCGCACTGCTCGCACTTACACTATGCGAAATCTACCCGAAGTCCCGACAAACCTACCCTGTATACGTTCTGTGCTTCTGATACTTAAGTTCCGAATTTTGCCTTATTAAACTCGCCAGAAAGATCCAATTCAATTTTAATAATTACCATTTTAATAATTGCATCTGTGCACATCGAAAGGTTACTCGTCATCTGATGTGCAAGTTTTCATTCGTGTAGTCGAGAATTGCGTTTAAAGCAGCCATCCAGTTAATCTGTGGTTAAATCTGTCTGGCGCTTTTCGATCGTTTGCACCAAACCCTAAACGATCGACCTAAATATTTATTTCTAAGCCGGAAGTAGTACTTTTACTCTAGATAATCGAGGTTTTTTTTATATTTTTCTCAGAAACCTTTTAGTTTATTGAACTGAAATTTAATATCTTAAAGTTTAAATTTAATATCTGAAAGGTCAAACCGGAAGTAGTATTTTTTTTAAAACAATATTTCATTATTTTTTTCGACCTTATAAATTATTTTAAGCTTCTTGATATTAATTGTGCATAATAAAGATAATGATTTTAAGTCAAAAGTTTAAGTGGGATTTTTTCCTCTTAGAAAGGTCAAAAATGTTGTGCCGACTATTCTGTCCACACCCCGAAACGTATCAAGTTGAAAATTTATATTTGCATTTTTAATGTACTAACTTAGAGTTGATAAGGTTTTGGTCTGAATTCGTAACCCAGAAGTAGTATTTTTTTTAAAACATTGTTTAATTATTTTATTTTGATCTTTTAAATTATTTAAATCTTCTAGATATTTTTTGTGTATAATACTGAAAGTGATTAAGTAATAAAAAAAAAATTAACAAAATCCGACAACCGGAAGTAGAACTTTTGTCTTGTGCAAGTTTCCATACAATTGCGCTCAATTTGTATTGAAAATGCTGTCATAGCTATTAGTATTTCATAATGCTGCCGGTATGTGTGAATGTGTGTACGGTTCAATATAGAATCTTGTTTTGTGACTTTCTTATATTCCTCAAATACATAGATAAAGTCATAGGTTGGTCACACCCGGTTTTATTTTTATTTTATAACTTAATATGGTAACACCTTTGCGATGATATTTCATCGGGTACAACATTTATATATAACATATGTATATGTAGCTTTATTTTAGTTCGTGTATCCATTCCTTTCCGAAACCACCCGTTGAAATCAACGGGCACAACACTAGTGTATACTAATTGAAGCATACTGATAGCAAGGCATACCCAGTCGATACATGTAGGGCAAGTGATACATCGTTACCTCCGATTGAATAAAACAGTATAGCAGCAATAGCAACGCAAACAGTGTTGGTTGTTAATGTAATTGGTAAGGCAATGGCAAGGCAACATTGCGTACAACACCCACCGATTAAATTAAACAAACGCCAGACACGCTCCACAGAGAACGACGACTAAACACCCCCTGAATTGTTTACAATTCAATCGCACGTATCTACGAGAGAGAGCAGACTCGATACAAACAAAACAATAAAAAGATCAACAAAACGGTATTTGTAAGTATCGCCGTATTTTCAGGTGGATAGTTGTTCAGCGTCATTCATTATACGTCAATAGTACATATGTATGTATGTACATATTTAAGTGCCACGTGCATACATTTTTTTCGAATTTGACTACTTTCAATTTGAACCATGTGGTTAATTACAAATTCCTATCCAAAACCACTCGTCGATGTTTTAACACGCTACTATTACACAATATTAAAAATGAAGACGTAGAAATACTTTCATGACAGATATACATATGTACATATTTAATACATATGTACAGTAGCAGTCAAAAAATATGTTCGCTTTCATTTTTCATTCGAATCGGGTATATGGTTTTTATTACGCTTTGGGATCCTTCAATGTTCTTTTATTTCATGAAAAGGATCCTCTTCTGGCTCGTAAACATCATTTACGGTCCTATTTCCGAAAAAACCGCTTTAAAAAAGTCTTTTATTTATTAATGGGAAAAAAACTAAATTAATAAATACTGAATTATAAAAAAAAAACAAATTAAAAAATTAATGCACTGAAATGGGGAAAATAATTTAATCATAAAATGGGAAAAATAATTTGTCATCTATTGTAAATATTTCTCATTTTCTCTCATAAGAATGTTACACAAAAAAGTGTGGATTATAAAATCTATTATATAATTTCGAAACAGACTGTGTAAGATTGCTTTGGCTTGTTGTTCGTAAATCCGTGACGTCATCAAAAAAATGGAATACACTGGCTGACATATTACTATACCGACACACATACACACAAATAAAAAAAAATTCTTGACCGTGAAAACGTGATCAGCGATCGATTCTGAATTCGAATTAGTCAAAATCTCAAGTTTGAACTTTCGCATGATACAAAAACTTCCTCTATTGTTATTAAGAAATAGTCACCCCCAATGTACATAAAAATGTATGTACATCGATGCCATATATTTTAAGTGCTTTTTTTTCCTTAAATTAAAATTGTGATCCCAATTAAAATAAATATTTTTATACTACACATTTTAAAAAATTTTGGATTATTCATATTATAGGATTAGTGTATGTATTATATTTCTATAATACTGTAATGTAGGAACATGAGAGAGAGTATTCACTGTCTAAGAGCATTCGTGGGTGAACAATAGACACCACAGATTAGACTAATGGGACTCAGTAAGTAAGTGCCCGAACAAAGCAGACGCTGGAACTCTCACAGAACAATAGAATCAACATGGTAGACCTTTACGTGCCTAGACAATAGATACATAAAATCAAGAAAGCTTTGGTGTGAAACTTGTCCTTTATAAGGAGTTACATCCACACGGTAGATCTGATTATTCTAGAGTGAGCGTTGGTATCGTATGGACCTCCCGGATCGTTGTTTAAATGCTGTGAAGTGACTTTGGCCTTTCATTTGAATCCACCCCTATGCAACAATACCATTTTAATGTAAAATTTTGTAAAATAAAAAAAATACGGTTTTGGTAAATGTATGTTCGAGTAGGGTACTAGAGTATGCATAATGAAGCCACCACATGCGTTGCTTAAATCTTCTCTTGTCTTGTCCTGTTATGGACGTAGAGCAAAAGGTTATGCTTGGTAGCGTCAGGGGTGCTCTAATTGCCATTGCATCGCGGGGATTTAATAGGTAGCAGAGTTTCTTTCAGGGCTTTTGAAAGGTTTGCAGTGTGTTTTGGGAACCTATGTTGCCCTGGATGCTACTATTCAACTAATGGTTGATCCTAAAGGTACATATGTGTGTAATGTGTTCATGTGTGTGTGTTTGTATGTGTGTGAGTCCGTACGGGTATGTGCGTGAGAGCCAGTGGCGTGCGCTGAAATTCTCTCTCTTTTTGTCGTACAGCCTTACTTAATGTGCACGAACAGGATACAAGAGGAATAGCCTGTTCCTCTTGTATCCTGCTCGTGCACATTAAGTAAGGCTATACGACAAAAAGAGAGAGAATTTCAGCGCACGCCACTGGTGAGGGCGTATGCAAGTGATGTGTGTATGCGTTTATGTGCGTGCATAGGCATGCATGTATTTTTTTGATTTTTAAATGCTTTTTATTATTGCGAAATTATGTTCACAATACATGGTATATCTATTTTAATAGCTACTGATCTACTGATCATTTTCTATTTTACAATTTTAATTTAATTTTGTTAGTAATCATAGTATTATATTATTCTAATTTTAATGTACAGCATAATAAAAAAAGCGCAATAACATATTTACAACTCTTATAAATGCTCATAGTACATCTAATACATAATATTTATTAAAGAATCTTTAAAGTCGACGATTTAAATCTGTGTATACCTGAAGGGTATCGACACTTTGTTGTAATCACCAAGACTCTTCACAAGTGTGTAAGTATGGTTATTAGTAGAGTACGGATAGCCAAGGTGCCGCTCATTGTTCAATTGTTGTAAATGCTTTGTAAAAGAGGTTCGGCAAACCTTTAACAATGCATTTACAACATTTGAACAATGAACGGCACCTTGATTATCCGGGCTTTAGTTATTAGTGGTTCTGTCATAAAATCTACTGGTTAGTTGGTTAGTAATGTCTGTAACAAACGGAATATTATTTATGCCATGCAGTTTTTTCAAGTTAGTATATATGGGTGTTTTGTTAATTATTTTTAGGGAGCATGCGTGTATGTGTGCTACGCGTGCTCATATTTTCTTTTCCCTTCCTTTTTCTTTTTCTCTTTAAATTTTCTTTAAATTGTATGTGTGTTTATGTAATTATACTGCGGTGTTTCCTTATTAATAATATAAG
This sequence comes from Arctopsyche grandis, assembly GCF_051622035.1. Classification (NCBI taxonomy): domain Eukaryota; kingdom Metazoa; phylum Arthropoda; class Insecta; order Trichoptera; family Hydropsychidae; genus Arctopsyche; species Arctopsyche grandis. The sequence continues at coordinate 16,283,762 of NC_135355.1, forward strand.
AGTGATGTGCGGTTGTTCTAGTGTTATTTCCGAACAACCGTCTCGTTCTCCGACGAAAGGGTCTCTCAGACTGTATTCGTTGGCGGGGTGGTGGCCTCGTGTAGAGGGCTTTATTGGTTGACCTCTAAAGTGGGCTTATATACTGTCGCGCAAAAGTCGGGGTACCGTGAAATACAAGCTAATGTAATGAAATTTTCTTAATTACAGAATACCAATTCAATATGTTCATGCAAAAATACGAAATTTTTTAAAATTCGATGCTCTCTCAGCCAAATAAAATAAAATTGTTCTATTTCGAGCATTTCTCTTTTAAATGACATAAAACCGTAAAATTAATGTATTCATATATTCCGTGTGCTGTTTCTGTTATCATCGAAATGTGTCCAATAAAAAATATTTAAACATATTTCCGTCCGTCGCAGATAGCATCTCAGGAGTGGAATACGCTATTTCTTCGTGTTTTTATCTTATTTCTTCTTCCAATTTGATAATACTCTTTTTGGGTCGCAGAACCATTTAAAGGCGAGGGAAATTCAGAATTTATTTTTCATAATATGACATGATACATCGCAAATAAAGGAGCGCACGACCGGTGCCGCGAGTGAAAATATGTATACATACATGTGTATGTATATGTACATACAAATATTACATATATGTATGTAAATTGCATATATGGAATGAAGTGGAAGCAGCGGTAATAACTTGTATAGGAAAACTCGAATGAGAAAATTGTATACGCAAATGTTGCGCAATAATTGCATAAAATATGTAATTACACTGAGCAACAAAAAATCACGTTTTTGAGTTACCAGAGCGGAGACTAACCAATCTTTACTAAGTTTGAGCCACTGTATTCGAATATGATGTTGATTTTTTTTTTCTCTGGTTTTTTTTTTGTTGCTCAGTGTTATCAATCATTGCTAACACTGAGCAACAAACGTTGCAAATTTTTAATTTGATTGAAAGTGGTACCTCCACATATGTGCATACATAGGTAGGTTTCTTCTTTTTTATTTGTTTTTGGATTCAATTATCCCCTAAGCCACTTAATTTGTCTTTAAAACAATTGTTTTAAAATTAATAAATATTTGTAATTAAAAGATATATGTATGTATTTTACTTTTAACACGTACTTTTTCGTTCTTTATATATGTAATACTAACGTCATCAAAATGTTATCATTAAAGTTAGAGGTACATATTATACATACAAATACCAACGTTGTGATTTCATTGAGTGTAATTTCTGAACTACTCCATGAAACGCTATATTCGTCGACCAACTTCAAACCGCTAACGTTACAAATTCACAAAATGTCCTGACGCACGAAAATCCCTTTCACTCGAGTACATCCTGGAACATCCTCGAAAAAAATGCTCTGCGTGATTATTCAAATTTTATCCTCACTCATGTCAACTTCACTTGTGTACCAATGACCTAATAACACCATTTTATCGCGGAACCGCAGAGGGGCCATTTCCACTGGCAAAGTTACACAGGAGCCCGCATCTGCGGGGGAAAGGAGGGGGATGAAAACCTCCCACACCTTCGTCAACTCCACCCCCTTCCTCCTGATGGACCTCACGTCCCCTTCCCGTACTCTCATTCACGTTATCCCCTTGTAGTCGCACCTGGAGTGCTGCTGAGCCGGATCCTCCCACTCCTCTCACCACCCTCTACGCCTGAGGGACGGTGAGTGATATTTTCGCACCCTTTTAGTTTCACACCCACTCGTGTAAGTATGATGAAAAACATTCTAAAAGCAGCGATCATGTTGGGCTTCAGAATCAGTTTCATATTTTCTATTATGTAACAGAAAATCACCGTCTTACCCTATTGTTTTCTTTTTTCCGTCACAAGCATTCTTATTTAATAAAAATATACCGTGCAGATTGAAATTATATTGATTTTAAAAAATTCCTCTCCTTTTTACCTTTACCTTTGAATCAATTAATTTACATATTTTCATAGATTTATTTGTCGCGATTTATGTGATTTTCATATTTTTTGTTTCATATTTTTTCTTGAATGTTTATTATATTTAAGCTAGTAAAGATGTCACCAAGATGTTAATGAGCACCTATTACATGATAAAAAGTACAAAAAAACTGCGCATTTTTATCGGTGTAATATGGGTAGACGAAATTAGGAAAATGTGTGGGGTGAGATGAATGAGTGTGACGCAAAACAGAGATGAGTGGAAGTGTGTTGGAGTGGCCTTCATCCAGCAGTGGATGGTGAACGGCTGTAGATGATCATGATAATGATGAATAACCGTTTAAATCAATAGTTATAACCATTATAGCAATGATAGTGAAATATTTTATCGTCTGGAATTTGTGCATCGCTTGAATGCTTTAATTATGGAAACAAACCTTTAATCCTCTTTTGTGACATCGTCTAGCATTCGCATTAGCGGTTCACGACCTCTGACCTAGACAGTTTACTACCCCTTTTCCTATCACAACCACCCTTCCAAGCACTGCGGTACAGTTAAATTAATATTACCATCTAATTTTCACGTCTTCTTAAAATAGAAAAAAATAAATAAATGAAAATTATCGCGAATAAGCGATGATAACATTTGCGGTTATCAGATTTAAACGGGTCTTCGCGTTCGTCCTTGCAAATTCAACGCGCTCGCCATTGCACCAGGAAGAAATCGAAAAGTTTTCTTTGCGAAAGTGCGTACGTTACAAACGATTTACGGCACTATTTGGCATGAAATCTGCATTCAAACTGAGCCCCGCGTATTTCATCCTGACGTTTATTGTACCCGGGGCACTGAAAGGTGTTAATAAAAAACAAATATAAGAGCCTCTACGGCTCGACCCTGTGCGAAAGTCAATAACTCACCTCAACCTCTCGCACTCCTTATAAGGATCTCGAATATAATAAATTCGGAATGCCCTCTCCCGACCTGTAATCTCACTTTTCTATTTAATACGCACGGAAGGGAAGTAAAAAAGGGTTTGGCATTTTTCGGGCTGTAGTGTCGCCGCTCCCCGTCCGTAAATCTATGAGGAAAATCCGCCGTGAAATATGTGAAAAATCGGAAAAATTTCCAACATGTAATAGACGTTGCATTATCGGCCGGTCGACCATTATTAACTTACGAATTATGTATTTTCAAAAATTTCTCTAATAATTCAACAACTATTTGTACATATGACTCAATCATGTCTCGGGATATTCGTGAAAAAAAAAAATATATATATATATATATATACATATATATATATATATATATATATATATATATATATATATATATATATATATATATATATATATATATATTTCACGTATATCCCGAGACATACTATTATGTAAAGTTTGAATATATATATATATATATATATATATATATATATATATATATATATATATATATATATATATATATATATATATATATATATATATATATATATATATATATATATATATATATTGAAATTAATGATTCTAAGTATTGATTTTACATATTTCATTAGTTTAGGTTAGAGTTTCAATGTTTTTATTGCCATCAGGCAATTCATTAGCATTTCACCTGTGACTGTATTGATCGTGTGGACTGTACCACTTTTCTCAAAGCATATACAATTTATACATTTCTTATTCAATATATGCATGTGCATAGTTATGAATTATGCACATGTATGTTAATTATAAGTCATGCATACTATTATATTTTATTTTAAATTATTTGGCCAGAAAAGCACATTGGGTTTTACCTGTTTTCTTTCCTGGTATATCATCATCATCATCATCATTTACAGCCATTCGCCATCCACTGCTGGATGAAGGCCTCTCCAACACGCTTCCACTCGTCTCTGTTTTGCGCAACACTCATCCATCTCATTCCGCACATTTTCCTAATTTCGTTCACCCATCTTCCTTGCGGTCTTCCTTTTACTCTTTTGCCTTCTCTCGGGTACCATTCAAGCACTTCTTTTGTCCACCTTTCATCCATCCTCCTAGCTACGTGACCCGCCCATTACCATTTCAATCTCTTCACTCTATCCACTATGTCCACTACCCTTGTCATATTTCTCACCCACGTGTTCCGCTTCCTGTCTTTCCTCGTTATGCCAAGCATACAGCGCTCCATACTTCTTTGAGTGCATTGGATTTTATGTAGCATGTTGGTGTTCAGTGTCCAAGTTTCACATCCATACGTCATCACTGGCAAAACGCATTGATCAAAGATCTTTTTCTTCAGGCAGAGTGGCATTTTTGATTTAAAAACAGCATTCATCCGTCCAAATGCACTCCATCCTAATTTCATACGTCTCTTTATCTCTTCATCTTTACTACCAGACATGTCAATTATTTGACCTAAATATAAATAATTATTTACTACTTCTACTGGTTTATCATCTAATGAGATGCTGTCAGGCATGCGATAACTATTGAACATTAGTTTAGTCTTATCTACGTTAATTTTTAATCCTACTTTTCTACTTTCCCTGTCCAGCTGTGTTAGTCTGATAAGTAGGTCAGCTGAATTACGAGCTACTAAAACTATATCGTCTGCGAACCGAAGGTGACTCAAAAAGCGACCATTGATGCTTACTCCGGCTGTATCCCAATCCAATTTCCTGAAAACTCCCTCAAGCACCGCATTGAATAACTTGGGCGAGATTGTATCTCCTTGTCTTACTCCTTTTCCTATGCTAAATCTATCTGTACCTGAAAAAATTTTAACCGAAGCTGTCGCATTCTTATATATTGCAGCTAACAGTCCCACATAGGGTTCCGGCACTCCCTGTGTTTTTAGAGCGTTAAGTACTGCATTATGACTAACTGCATCGAAGGCTTTCTCATAATCGACGAAACCTAGGCACAATGGCCGTTGATATTCGTTGGCGCGCTCGATTAGTTCGCCAACTACTTGGAGGTGGTCCATTGTGCTGAAATTTGCCCTAAACCCTGCCTGCTCTATAGGTTGGTTCTCGTCGAGGATATTCTTCAGCCTTTCTGTAATAACCTTCGTGAAGAGCTTGTAGACCGCTGAAAGTAGACTAATGGGTCGGTAGTTCTTGATATCGCTTTTGTCGCCTTTTTTGTGTATTAAAATGATAGTTGCGTTATTCCATCCTTCTGGTATAGCTTGGTTCTGGATGCATTTGCTGAAAAGCCTAGCTAAGATATTAATTAGGGGGGGGCCGCCACATTTTAGTAAGTCAATGGGAATATTATCTTCCCCTGGGGTTTTACCGTTCTTTGCAGTTTTTAGCGCGGCCTCTACTTCGCTAGGCAATACTGCAGGAACCCTTTGGCCGTGTGTCGATTCCAGAGCGGGGAATTGGCCGTTGTCGTTCTCGTATAGTTTTGCATAGAACGTGTAAACTCTGTCTATGATTTCTTCTCTATTCCTAATTATTACTCCGCTCTCTGATCTGATTGCGATCATTTGGTTTTTGCCTAAGAAAAGATCCTTTTTGCACTTTTTCAGGCTACGGTTATTCTTAATGGTATTTTCTATTAGCTTGCTGTTAAAATCCCTGACATCCCTGACTATTCTCTTTTTAATTTCCTTATTTACTAGATTGTATTCTTGCTTATTATTATCCCTATCTAAATTCCTTTTATGCTTAATTAGGTTTTTTGTTTCCGCTGAAATTTTGCTTAATTTAATCTGTTTCCTGAATCCACCTAATTTCTTACCTGTTGAGGTTAGAACCGAACTAATTACAGTGTTCAATTCCTCGATGTCTGCTTCTGGGTTTAATTTCCCGTATCGATTTCCAAGTTCGAGTTCGAATTCCTTTTTCCTAGACCTTAGTTGAGCGAAATCTGGAGAGTTACTGCATCCTTTTATTAATTTCCTACGTTCGCAATTTATATTAATGGCCATCTTGGCACGGACTAATCTGTGATCGCTACCTATATCTACTTTACGTAAAACACTAACGTCTTTAACGGAGTGCAGGGCATTTGTTAGGATGAAATCGATCTCGTTTCTGTCTCCTTTAGGACTCTCCCAAGTCCACTTATTGTTGGTGTTTTTCCTGAAAAATGAATTAGTGATAAAGAGCCTGTTGTGTTCTGCGAATTCTATGAGGCGATCGCCTCTGTCGTTTCTTTGGCCGGTACCAAAATTGCCTACTGCTCTTTCTGTATTTGCCTTTTGTCCTATTTTTGCGTTAAAGTCGCCCATGATTATTTTAAAGTGGTGACGGCTATTATCGTATGCGTCCTGTATTTTTTCGTAGAAGTCTTCTATTTCCTCGTCTGGGTGGCTAGATGTGGGGGCGTACACTTGGAAGATTTGACAAGTGTACCTGCTCGAGATTCTTAATACTATATAGCATATACGTTCCGATATGTCGCTTATTTCTATAATATTTCTAAGAAACCCTACTCCTCCTATTCTACCATTTGGTAGCCCTCTCCAGTAGAGACAGTTACCACTTTTTAGGATTATTTGGTTTTGCTGTTTTCGTCTTACTTCACTAAGTCCTACTATATCCCATTTGATATTTTCTAATTAATTCTCTAATGCAAGCACACTTCCTTCACTCGATAACGTTCTTACATTGTACGTGGCTAAATACAGGTTTCTATTAGCTAAGCTATCATAGGAATTAACAAATAATATTCCGTTATGTTATTTGTTAATTCCTATCCTCTTATTAAAAAAAAAATGTACATACGTAAGTGTACATATATAAGTTTTAATAAAACGTTAAACAATATATCCTCTAATTCTAGAACTTTCGTTTTTAATTGGTCTTAGCATTTACCTTTAAATCCGACGCAGATTCAAAATAAATTTTTGGCGATAAATTATCGTATAAAAAGCATTTAAGTGATTATTTTAAAATACACAACAATTACGATAATTTCACAAACGGCATCCTCACTCAGGAACATTCATATAGGATTTCCTTTCACGGGAAACCCCTCGCACGAGCCGATAAAGGGGAAAACCGTTCTCCTTATCGCACAATTAAGTATGCTCTTATCTTATTAAATTGTATATAGGAAGTGAGAAAAGAGATGTTTCATCCGCCCATTTAGGGTTTCTATCTCAATGAATTTAATTATTTAAATTTACTAAATATGTACATACAATATGTATATAGATTACAATAAAATTTATTTTGGTTATTTGCTAAATACAACATCAGTGTTCTTTGAAATAATTTTAACTTAATGCAAAAAATATTTACACTTATAATATCTCAAAAAGTCTCCAACATTGCCATCTCAATTAAATAATACCTAAAATAAAAATATTTATGAGAAATATAGAAATATGGAATGCTAGATTGATCATGTTAGTCTTCCTCACTTCCAATCTAAAGGAGTTTAGAAACATTATCTTCGGAAATACCTTGAAGGCTATTGAAATACAATCAGCTGTGATGCTGCGTACGGACCAAACCAACGACGATTTTGGGCCAACTTTTTAACCAGTAGCGTAAAAAATATCGAAATAAAAATTAAATTAAAAAATTGAAATTAAATATCAAAATTAAGCTAAAGAGCGAGATTGAGCTAAAATTAGATCATCGTTGATGTTTTGAATATCAACAATGTTTTGAATTACGACGATACGCATTTACAACCAGAGAAATATTACAATTTCTCTGATTACGAGCGAAAAAAAATCTTGTTATTATTTCTTAAAAGTCGTCACGATATACTACTGTATTTCGGCCGTCGATGAAACATTTAACAAAAAAAACCGTCGGTGTCTGTTGTCGGTGATTTGTCAAAGGATTTTTTTTTCTTTCGTCGAAATAAATTTAAAAATCACACATTATCCGATAAATTTTACCTCTGAGATGGATTTAATTATATGATTTATTTCGAGGACAGAAACAATTGAAAACTAAAAAAATTTCGATTGATGTACCGACAACGCAACGGATTGGCAACGATCGCTGGATCACCCATACTAATACATGATATATTCTCAGTAACTGTGCATTACGGGGAAGTAAAAATAATAATTCTTTGATTTTTTTTCGATCTTAGTGCGTATCTTCGTAAGTCAAAACATCTTAAGTCGAGGATTACCTGTATGTGATTGTTGATGATCGAATTATATTTAACTTTCAATATTTTATTTTAATTTTAATATAATGATTATAATTTTATTTTGATATTTGAATTTAATTTTAATATAATAATAATTGTTTTAATTTCGATATTTAATTTCAATTTTTAAATTTAATTTTTATTTCGATATTTAATTTCAATTTGTAAATTTAATTTTTATTTCGATATTTTGTACGCTACTGGTTTAAAAAGTTGGCCCAGAGATCGTTCGTTGGTTCGGTTCGTACGCACCATGAGACCAGTGTCGTTTTGTTTGCTGTCATTATTTGACTAGCTTCTAAAGATTTATTTGCTATGGGGTTTTTACAAATTAAAAATAGTTTTTTTGATACGACATATTTTAAAAAGCCAAAATTTTTATTCAAATTTAATGATATTGTCATTCAAAGACATCGATAGTCACCGTACTTGTTTTGGGTAAAAATATAATAAATTAGGGCATCTCCGACTCATTTTATTATATTTACATACATATGCACATCGAATATGCACAAGAAGACCTAACAGGTCAGAAACATTATACATTTTATACAACGTAAATTCATATCAATTAACATCCATAGAGAAATCTATGGTCAAGTTTGTAAATTTGCAATAATTTTTAAACAATTCAGCAAAAGTCAGTAAGTATTATATATCAATTAACATTCACAGAAACATTTATGGTTAAATTTGTAAATTTGCAGTATTTTATACAATTCAGTGAGATCCGAGATTGCTGAAAACTCGAAATTTAAGAGAAAATAGGTAAGGTTGTCAATTTTTTGGAACCGTTGTCGTTTTTTGGAACGGGAATGAAAATCAGAAAAATTGTCAAACTATGATTTGAAACTCTGAAACAATCGACCTGGAGTCACAAATCCAAGGTCTGGCCAGCAGAAACCAGTGAGATTTGAACCCGTGACCCGTTAAAAGCTTTATATGCTAACCACTAGTCTATTCTGCTCCATATACGTTTTTTTTGGGTTTGGATGAAAAGCTTTCCTACTTGCTCCGACATCGTCATCGTCATCGTCATCGCCCGGCCTTGCAGATATTCCATCGATAACTTCAAATATCACTTTTACACTTTTACTATCTCTTATTTTTAATACGATACTATTAAATTATTTAAAAATTTAAATGTTTTTTATATGTACACATGTATGTATTTATGAATTATTGTATACATATATATACATACATATTTAACGTCGTTAAGTACTACTTCTTTTTTTGCAGTTTTTTTCATTTGTACTGCATTAGATATATGTTTATGTATGTACATACATTCAGAAATATTAAATTAAATCACCTTTAAGTAGTAATAAAAACATTTTAAAGTGTTTTTATGGAAAAAGTATTATTCACCAAAAAATCTATAAACTACATATATACAATTCTAAATTCAGCACAAAAGCAAATTAATTGGTCCGCATAAAATGTTATAGGTATGCGCATGTGTACATATGTATGTACATAAAGCGATTTAAAATAATATTAAAATATAACCACAGAAAATTTTAACCCAAAATTGCTGAGGTAGGAAATAACCGTGCATTCTCATTACTTTTAAACATTTATGTCTTTACAGAGGCCGTGTTTCGCTTCCGCTTTTTGGCACAATAGTGCTACCACACTAATACAAATCCAAAATATGGACGTTAAAAGAAGACGACCAACATTTCGACCAATAAAATGTTTTTTTTTCTTCTTTATTTAAGTTGTGAAATACGGTGTCCGACTCATATGTACATATTTTTGAGTTATAACGGTTTATATGTTTCCTATGATAAACTATTTCCGACCAGTTTCCAGATTCGACTTCTAGTGTGACTTCGAGGAACTGTAATAGGCTTACTTGATCCAACAACCAACATCCGCTGTAGGAAGACATTTAGGTAAAACTTATACACTCACTGCGTATTTCCCTCCGATCCCGGAAACCCCTCTTCACGTCCACGCTACAGTATTTATAATAAGAGGTAAGTAAAAATGAGTGCATACATGTTTATATTACAAATACGAATTAACACTTTTTACTACATTTTCAATATGAAAATTTATTTCAGAGCATATTAAATTCTCTTTGATAATTGTACAAACATAAACAATATCAAAAATGAAATTTCGTTTTAAACCTTTTTTTTTGTTTTCATATAAAATAATTGAATATATATTTTTAGTTGAAATTATTGAAATTAATTTATATTTAAACGATATTTGAAAAATAAAATTAATTCCAGATTGCCGCTCACCATTACACTACGGTCCCGATAGAAAAAAAAACGCTCTAAATAACTTTAATATTCAATACTATTTTAATGACTGGAGGTCAATGACTGGAATTTGTTTATACATAATTGTGGGTATTGGGTTTTGTACATTAAACATACATAGTTCACAAATCTTTTTGCTTACGACACGCGATGTATGTACATACATAAATACTTTTCATATTATCCGATTCCGATTTCGTCTTCGATGTTGACTTTGGTTTTTATTATTTTTTACTGCATAATTTAATTGGCATAGCCGATTCCCAATTTCTGTTTCAGTTCTGATTCTGATTAATTATTACTATTCATATTGTAACTTTATTTTAAATCATGTATCAATCCGAAAGCACCATAAGGAGATCCAATGAAAATTTATTCTTATTACATATTTCCTTTTGCCGTATTTTTTTAAATTTAATTTCTATTACATGTAAAAAAAATTCGGGTGTGACCAACCCATGACATTATCTATGTATTTGAGGAATAATCCCACTTCCGGTTAGTTAAATTAAGTGATATTTTTTTTATTTTTACTTAAATAAAGAATACAAATATAAATTTTCAGCTTAATACGTTCTGGGGTGTGGACAGAGTAGTGAGCACAACATTTTTGACCTTTCTAAGAGGAAAAAATCCCACTTCCGGTTTATAAAATTGAATAATTTTTTTATTTTCATGAAATTGTTACAAGAATTATACTTGAATTTTTTCTCGAAGAGCACACATATTTAAATTAATTAAATTGTGGAAAAAATAGTGGAAAAAAAATCGTACAGGAGTTAACTGCCACTTCTGGTTGACGGACGCTTACCAAATTTTATACAGAACTTACTATTAAGCTTAAACTTCTAGGTATGAAATTTCAGTTCAATAAACCAAAAGGTTTCTGAGAAAATCATAAAAAACCTCGATTCTCTAGAGAAAAAGTACTAATTCCGGTTTAAGAAAAAATATTTTGAGGTATAAAATTTACAATACAATTCAACTAGCCGTTTGTGATCAGTGATCTGATCTACTGGTGTTTTGTTATCAATGTCGGCGTATTTAATTTTGGCGATAGACAGCGCTGCCGCCATGGCCATAGGACACTGGCGCCAATTAACTGTACCGTTCTGTAGTTTTAATAGAAATCCGATTCATAAAAATGTATTAAAGCTACACAAAGCTGCCAATAGGAATCGTTTCAAATGGTCTATTTCCCGGGAGTTAAAATTTCTTAATATCGTATATATCTTAATTTAAATTTTATATGATATGATATCGCACGAGTTATTTTATCAGTAAAATATATATTTTTATTAATTTTATTTGAGCCATTGAAAACATCAAAGGAAATTGAAGGTATTCAAAAATTTACTTGTGTTCGCAAATGTTTCTTTGTAGTCTACTTTTCTCCGAAAGACAGACGGATTTATTTTTTCTTTATCATACATATTCCATTCCCCTCACAACATGAATATTTTATTTTATTTTTATTTTTCATTTAATTTACACCAAGAAGGCCTAACAGGTAAACCCAATACGCCTTCCTGGCCAAAGACAATTATATAAACATATATGTACACCATCCATATATACACAAATACTTCCACGTATACACAAATACACATACATACATACATAAATATAAAAATACACATATATACATATACATACATACACACCTACACATATATATATATTCACATATACATACATATACATATATATATACATATACACATACACATACAATACATACATCCATATACATACATACAAACATTATACATGCATATACACATAAACACATAAATCATTACAATTAGTTATTGAGTTCAATTGACTCATATTAAATAGTTCTGACATAAAAATTAATTCATTAGGAACAAAATTCAAACTCCTAGGATTAAAATCACCCAAGATCATGACTTTCCTGCCAGCCAAAACATTAAAATTATTTTGCAAATTTGAAAAAAATGAATTTATAATAAGAGGAGATTAATTCGGAGGAAAATACAGTACACATATTAAAATAGGGAAATTCTTTAAGCGAAGTTCAACCCAAATATGTTCACCGATGGTATTGAGCTGATCAAAAAGGCGAACAGATTGAAAACTAGCAGCTCGTACAGCGAAAAGAACTCCCCCGCCTCTGCTGCAACGATCCCTCCGAAATACTAAATGGCGGTCATCGAAAAGTTCGCCATTTAAAACAGAATCGCAAATCCAAGTTTCAGAAAAAGCAATTAAGTCATGATCTTGAGCAAGAACAGTAGATAAACAAATGTCGGTCTTTGAATTAAGTCCCCTTACATTTTGGTAGTATACATTTAAAGACTCACAAAGGACTAAAATCTTTTCGATAATTCGGACCTTTAGTGTACACTAGGGTTTCTGATTTCCCGGACTTTTTCAATTCCCGGGACACGGGACGGAGACCGGGATCGTTTCCAGGACACTGTAAAAAAAATTTTTTTTTCAATTTACTGTATATTTTTTATTAATAAAAAAAATATTTATTTATTTACAAAATATAAAAATAAATAAACAATACATAATATATATATATATATATATATATATATATATATATATATATATATATATATATATATATATGTATATATATATGAGTTCGGTCTCTCGTGTCATGCGGGGAAGACGTGCTTCTGCGTTCTCCCCGCTACTACTCGCTTAAACCCGGCTATTGCACGAAATTAAATCTAAAAACTTAACCATCCACTCACTTATTTTACTAATTGCATCCTAGTATAATTTAAGTGTAAAAATAATCAGCAGATCGGTCGTAAAGCGTATTTATATCAGTGAATTCGTAAAATTTTGTCATATTAGTTTTTTTTTTTGTTTGTGTCTAAAATCTGTGCAAAGCCAATACGGCCGGGGTATATTCGTAATATCTCCCTACCTGAATACAAAAATAAGGTCCTTTCCCGTCAGTCAATAGTTTGTCCCACAGAAGCAATAAATCTTCCACATAATTGCTTCCAGCAAAATTTTTAACGAACTTTATTTAATAACAAGCAGAAACAGTGTTTCCCAACTGTCTATCAGTTCTTTTTCATATTTAAATTATATCAAAGTAATTCGTGTAATTTTATATTCTTTACTAAATTTATTATTAAAATATTAAATTGCAAACCGCACTCACACATATATAAATCCGTTGTCTCCAAAGAGGCGTCTCACGATAAAGATCTGTAAAAAAGTAGTATAACAATTGCTAATCTATTATTATCATAACTAACTACTTTCACTTACAAAGTAACCCTGTTAAATGGCATGTAATAATTCATAAGTGATCCAAGTGATACCTAGGATGACTATCTGTCAAAGCTGACCACAGAGAAGAGTCTATGGCGGTAAGAACTCACTCCTTGAATGGAAATCTCTCTCAAGTACCGCCTTTTTCTCAACACATCTTGGATAAATGCGAGAAAAATAATATCCAAACCTCCAACAAGGTAAGAGTGACGATGGATGATAGCTTAGCTAATAGAAACCTGTATTTAGCCACGTACAATGTAAGAACGTTATCGAGTGAAGGAAGTGTGCTTGCATTAGAGAATGAATTAGAAAATATCAAATGGGATATAGTAGGACTTAGTGAAGTAAGACGAAAACAGCAAAACCAAATAATCCTAAAAAGTGGTAACTGTCTCTACTGGAGAGGGCTACCAAATGGTAGAATAGGAGGAGTAGGGTTTCTAATCAATAAGAGAATAGAAAGAAATATTATAGAAATAAACGACATATCGGAACGTATATGCTATGTAGTATTAAGAATCTCGAGCAGGTACACTTGTCAAATCTTCCAAGTGTACGCCCCCACATCTAGCCACCCAGACGAGGAAATAGAAGACTTCTACGAAAAACTACAGGGCGCATAGGATAATAGCCGCCACCACTTTAAAATAATCATGGGCGACTTTAACGCAAAAATAGGACAAAAGGCAAACACAGAAAGAGCAGTAGGCAATTTTGGTACCAGCCAAAGAAACGACAGAGGCGATCGCCTCATAGAATTCGCAGAACACAACAGGCTCTTTATCACTAATTCATTTTTCAGGAAAAACACCAACAATAAGTGGACTTGGGAGAGTCCTAAAGGAGACAGAAACGAAATCGATTTCATCCTAACAAATGCCTTGCACTCCGTTAAAGACGTTAGTGTTTTAAGTAAAGTAGATATAGGTAGCGATCACAGATTAGTCCGTGCCAGGATGGCCATTAATATAAATTGCGAACGTAGGAAATTAATAAAAGGATGCAGTAACTCTCCAGATTTCGCTCAACTAAGGTCTAGGAAAAAGGAATTCGAACTCGATCTTGGAAATCGATACGGAAAATTAAACCCAGAAGCAGACATCGAGGAATTGAACACTGTAATTAGTTCGGTTCTAGCCTCAACAGGTAAGAAATTAGTTGGACTCAGGAAACAGATTAAGCTAAGTAAAATTTCAGAGGAAACCAAAAATCTAATTAAGAATAAAAGGAAGTTAGATAGGGATAATAATAAGCAAGAATACAATCTAGTAAATAAGGAAATTAAGAAGAGAATAGTCAGGGATGTCAGGGATTTTAACAGCAAGCTAATAGAAAATACCATTAAGAATAACCGTAGCCTGAAAAAGTGCAAACAAGATCTTTTCTTAGGCAAAAACCAAATGATCGCAATCAGATCAGAGAGCGGAGTAATAATTAGGAATAGAGAAGAGATCATAGACAGAGTTTATACGTTCTATGCAAAACTTTACGAGAACAACAACGGTCAATTTCCCGCTCCGGAATCGACACACGGCCAAAGGGTTCCTGCAGTATTGCCTAACGAAGTAGAGGCCGCGCTAAAAACTGCAAAAAACGGTAAAACCCCAGGGGAAGATAATATTCCCATTGACGTACTAAAATGTGGCGGCCCCCCCCTAATTAATATCTTAGCTAGGCTTTTCAGCAAATGCATCCAGAACCAAGCTATACCAGAAGGATGGAATAACGCAACTATCATTTTAATACACAAAAAAGGCGACAAAAGCGATATCAAGAACTACCGACCCATTAGTTTACTTTCAGCGGTCTACAAGCTATTATATATATATATATATATATATATATATATATATATATATATATATATATATATATATATATATATATATATATATATATATATATATATATATATATATATATATATATAAATATATATATATATATATATATATATATATATATCATCATTTACAGCCACTCGCCATCCACTGCTGGATGAAGGCCTCTCCAACACGCTTCCACCCGTCTCTGTTTTGCGCAACACTCATCCATCTCACCCCGCACATTTTCCTAATTTCGTTCACCCATCTTCCTTGCGGTCTTCCTTTTACCCTTTTGCATTCTCTCGGGTACCAATCAAGCACTTCTTTTGTCCACCTTTCCTCCATCCTACTAGCTACGTGACCCGCCCATTGCCATTTCAATCTCTTCACTCTATCCACTATGTCCACTACTCTTGTCATACTTCTCACCCACGTGTTCCGCTTTCTGTCTTTCCTCGTTATGCCAAGCATACAGCGCTCCATACTTCTTTGAGTGCATTGGATTTTATGTAGCATGTTGGTGTTCAGTGTCCAAGTTTCACATCCATACGTCATCACTGGCAAAACGCATTGATCAAAGATCTTTTTCTTCAGGCAGAGTGGCATTTTTGATTTAAAAACAGCATTCATCCGTCCAAATGCACTCCATCCTAATTTCATACGTCTCTTTATCTCTTCATCTTTACTACCAGACGTGTCAATTATTTGACCTAAATATAAATAATTATTTACTACTTCTACTGGTTTATCATCTAATGAGATGCTGTCAGGCATGCAATAACTATTGAACATTAGTTTGGTCTTATCTACGCTAATTTTTAATCCTACTTTTCTACTTTCCCTGTCCAGCTGTGTTAGTCTGTTAAGTAGGTCAGCTGAATAACGAGCTATTAAAACTATATCGTCTGCGAACCGAAGGTGACTCAAGAAGCGACCGTTGATGCCTACTCCGGCTTTGTCCCATTCCAAGTTCCTGAAAACTCGCTCAAGCACCGCATTGAATAACTTGGGCGAGATTGTATCTCCTTGTCTTACTCCTTTTCCTATGCTAAATCTATCTGTACCTGAAAAATTTTTAACCGAAGCTGTGGCATTCTTATATATTGCAGCTAACATTCCCACATAGGGTTCCGGCACTCCCTGTGTTTGTAGAGCGTTAAGTACTGCATTATGGCTAACTGTATGAAACCTAGGCACAATGGCCGTTGATATTCGTTGGCGCGCTCGATTAGTTTGCCAACTACTTGGAGGTGGTCCATTGTGCTTAAATTTGCCCTAAACCCTGACTGTTTTATAGGTTGGTTCTCGTCGAGGATATTCTTCAGCCTTTCTGTAATAACCTTCGTGAAGAGCTTGTAGACCGCTGAAAGTAAACTAATGGGTCGGTAGTTCTTGATATCGCTTTTATCACCTTTTTTGTGTATTAAGATGATAGTTGCGTTATTCCATCCTTCTGGTATAGCTTGGTTCTGGATGCATTTGCTGAAAAGCCTAGCTAAGATATTATTTACGGGGGAGCCGCCACATTTTAGTAAGTCAATGGGAATATTATCTTGAACTGGGGTTTTACCGTTCTTTGCAGTTTTTAGCGCGGCCTCTACTTCGCTAGGCAATACTGCAGGAACCCTTTAGCCGTGTGTCGATTCCGGAGCGAGAAATTGACATATGTATATATATATATATATATATATATATATATATATATATATATATATATATATACATATATTATACACTCAATTCTACCATGGGTGCCATGACAGGTTGCCCCAAAGTGACATCTATGGTCAAACTTTTCTTACATAAATAAAATCATGGGTTGGTCATATCCAAATGTTTTTAGTAATAAAAAAATTTTATTGTAGTAATTTTGGAAAAATTACACAGGATTGCATTAATTGATGATGAATACAATTGATATGTCACGTGGCACCTTTTCTAAGTTGAATTTAAAATTTGTCGGCACATTCACTCAAAAAGGTTCGCCACTGCTGTTCTAAAAGTTCGAACGTAAAAAGTGGGCAAAAAAAAGAAAAACAAAGAAGAAAGTTAACTTTTTCAATGAGAAAGTAGGTGAAACAAACCGGGCGTCGGTGCTTTATTTAATTAGCCCTTTAATATTAGGCTAAAGTAACCGGGGCGTAATCTCAAAAGTTGCGTAATACTAGCTGGGTAGCCTTCGAGCTTCGGGAGTCGGGACCCTCGTAACAAGTTAAATCGCCGTCCCCAGACGCCGCGCCTACCCAAGAATTATGCAAGTAGCCCTTGTTTTCACCCCAATAAACCTTCAATCTTACCTACATTAATCTAACTTCACGTACATGAATGATGTCATTAAACTTCGCAGCTTTATTATAGATGATAAGGGTGCGCGAGATAATCAACAAATTTATATTGCCTCCATGCGAAGTGAGGGGGCGCCCACTCCTCACTCTCGCTCTCATCTTTCTCTCGGCGTCTCTCTGCTTTTGATGTCAAACACTTCGGCTCGAATTACGTCTCTGAATTGTTTTCCAGAGTAACATCCCTCCGAATACATATATGCGACAGACTTCTTCGGCGGCTTTCATTCGACGAGTGTTTCCTAAATCTATCACTCGCTTTACGCAGAATGTCGATAGAAACAATGGGCCAAATTATGCTCGTGAAATTAACCTAAAAGTGTTCCAATAATCTGCACAGTCGATTTTCAGGTGTTTGGTTTTGATATTTAATAATATTCATATTCGATATTTTAGTTTTTTATAAATGACAAAATAGCCCTACTAAAATATGTACAGCTGTTATAAAAATTTGGATGCGACCTATCCACGACTCTCTCCATACATAATAAAAGTTGTATCAAAACGAAATTGACAACAGACGGTTGTGAGATCGTTCTCGATATACATTTGAGCGCTAATGCAAAGAAACTCAAAAACGCAAAGAAAAGTGCAAAGAAAATTGTATTAAAGTTCTACTTTTAATTGTCAGATTTTTTCAATTTTTTTTATGTAATATCACTATAAATATTATAATATAAACATACAATATCAAAAACATAAAAATATTTTAAAAATCAAAATGAAATAACGAAAAATTGTTTTACAAAAAGTTGACACTTTCCGTTGAGGTAAAAATATTTTAAAAACATTAGTGTATGAAATTTATCATCTAATATACAGTTTCGAAAATGATTTTGTAAGTTTTGGTTCGTAGAATCCATAACGTTAAATTTAATAAAAAAAAACAAATGAATATTCTAATAAAATAAAACTATTCGAATAAATTTAAATAAAATAAAACTATTCAAATAAATTTAAATAAAATAAAACTATTCAAATAAATTTAATAAAATGTTTACTATTAGATTAGCCATGTTTAAGCGGTTTACATTACAAATACCCAGCGAAGCCGGGTAAAACCAATAGTACCTATTATTTTAAAAAGTTTTTAAGACAATTGAATTCAAAAATGTATTAAAAATAGGAAACCTATTATGGGTGGTACCACTTCAAATCAACCTAAAAATTTCAAAAAAATTACATTGAAAATATCAACATTCTAAGTATCAGTGTATTCAAATAATCTCTAAAATACACATACACATTTTTTCGAAACTACAGTAACGTGATCAGTGATCGAGTTCAAATCAGTCAAAATCTCAAATCCAAATTTTCGCATGATCACAAAACTTTATACATAGATTAGTAAGGATTGCAACCTCCGATAAATTTGTAAATAAAAATACCTCGTAAAATATCAAAATTAAATTTTAGTTTAACGTACGATTTCGAATGACTCGAAGCCTTTTGATAAATAAATACACACATCCCCTCGCGAATTTCAACCGTTTCTCGCATCACGGAGCATACGGCCATGCAATATTCGCCTCCCAAGTAATTGTATTGGTCCGCACTCGACGATAACATTTGAGCTGTGGCATTTCCGATTCATTTGGCAAAGTGGTCTCATCGAATTGACGGCTATTAATTGTGTTTGTGTATGTGTACGAAAATGGTTCTTTAACCTACATACATATCTACTATCCTGAAAGACAGATATATATATATATATATATATATATATATATATATATATATATATATATATATATATATATATATAATGCATTAAAATCAACGAAAGACTTTAAAATTTGTTTTCTGAAATATTGATTTCGTCAAGATAAGTCTAAGTTTACACAGTACCTACAAATATAGCAGAGGTTTTTAAGTGCGGACACCAGCTGAGGATAAGTACAAATATGAGAGTAAGAATCGATTATACTTCAATAAATATAAGCACATAAGAGTTATGTATTTGTCTATAGCATGCCTCGACAACCTTTTTCAGCCGTGGGTCAAAATCAAAAAAAAAGGTTGTCAAGAAGTCTATTCGGGTCATTTGGGTGTTTTCATATAAATATTATATTAATGAAGCAGTCTTCACGTTAGAAATAAAATAAAATTTAGTATAATAATTATTTTAGAAAGTTATTTTACTGCTTGTATCCAGTATGAACTTTATTTATAAAATTTCTTTCATTTCATTTTTTTTTAAATTTCATTGAAAATAATATTGAAGTTATCACTCCATATAATGATCTCACGATAAAGATCTGTAAAAAAGTAGTATAACAATTGCTAATCTATTATTATCATAACTAACTACTTTCACTTACAAAGTAACCCTGTTAAATGGCATGTAATAACTCATAAGTGATCCAAGTGATACCTAGGATGACTATCTGTCAAAGCTGACCACAGAGAAGAGTCTATGGCGGTAAGAACTCACTCCTTGAATGGAAATCTCTCTCAAGTACCGCCTTTTTCTCAACACATCTTGGATAAATGCGAGAAAAATAATATCCAAACCTCCAACAAGGTAAGAGTGACGATGGATGATAGCTTAGCTAATAGAAACCTGTATTTAGCCACGTACAATGTAAGAACGTTATCGAGTGAAGGAAGTGTGCTTGCATTAGAGAATGAATTAGAAAATATCAAATGGGATATAATAGGACTTAGTGAAGTAAGACGAAAACAGCAAAACCAAATAATCCTAAAAAGTGGTAACTGTCTCTACTGGAGAGGGCTACCAAATGGTAGAATAGGAGGAGTAGGGTTTCTTATCAATAAGAGAATAGAAAGAAATATTATAGAAATAAGCGACATATCGGAACGTATATGCTATATAGTATTAAGAATCTCGAGCAGGTACACTTGTCAAATCTTCCAAGTGTACGCCCCCACATCTAGCCACCCAGACGAGGAAATAGAAGACTTCTACGAAAAAATACAGGACGCATACGATAATAGCCGTCACCACTTTAAAATAATCATGGGCGACTTTAACGCAAAAATAGGACAAAAGGCAAATACTGAAAGAGCAGTAGGCAATTTTGGTACCGGCCAAAGAAACGACAGAGGCGATCGCCTCATAGAATTCGCAGAACACAACAGGCTCTTTATCACTAATTCATTTTTCAGGAAAAACACCAACAATAAGTGGACTTGGGAGAGTCCTAAAGGAGACAGAAACGAGATCGATTTCATCCTAACAAATGCCCTGCACTCCGTTAAAGACGTTAGTGTTTTAAGTAAAGTAGATATAGGTAGCGATCACAGATTAGTCCGTGCCAAGATGGCCATTAATATAAATTGCGAACGTAGGAAATTAATAAAAGGATGCAGTAACTCTCCAGATTTCCCTCAACTAAGGTCTAGGAAAAAGGAATTCGAACTCGAACTTGGAAATCGATACGGGAAATTAAACCCAGAAGCAGACATCGAGGAATTGAACACTGTAATTAGTTCGGTTCTAACCTCAACA
Source organism: Arctopsyche grandis (assembly GCF_051622035.1). Taxonomy (NCBI): domain Eukaryota; kingdom Metazoa; phylum Arthropoda; class Insecta; order Trichoptera; family Hydropsychidae; genus Arctopsyche; species Arctopsyche grandis. The sequence goes on from NC_135355.1 coordinate 16,305,006, forward strand.
GGTAAGAAATTAGGTGGATTCAGGAAACAGATTAAATTAAGCAAAATTTCAGCGGAAACAAAAAACCTAATTAAGCATAAAAGGAATTTAGATAGGGATAATAATAAGCAAGAATACAATCTAGTAAATAAGGAAATTAAAAAGAGAATAGTCAGGGATGTCAGGGATTTTAACAGCAAGCTAATAGAAAATACCATTAAGAATAACCGTAGCCTGAAAAAGTGCAAACAGGATCTTTTCTTAGGCAAAAACCAAATGATCGCAATCAGATCAGAGAGCGGAGTAATAATTAGGAATAGAGAAGAAATCATAGACAGAGTTTACACGTTCTATGCAAAACTATACGAGAACGACAACGGCCAATTCCCCGCTCTGGAATCGACACACGGCCAAAGGGTTCCTGCAGTATTGCCTAGCGAAGTAGAGGCCGCGCTAAAAACTGCAAAGAACGGTAAATCCCCAGGGGAAGATAATATTCCCATTGACTTACTAAAATGTGGCGGCCCCCCCCTAATTAATATCTTAGCTAGGCTTTTCAGCAAATGCATCCAGAACCAAGCTATACCAGAAGGATGGAATAACGCAACTATCATTTTAATACACAAAAAAGGCGACAAAAGCGATATCAAGAACTACCGACCCATTAGTCTACTTTCAGCGGTCTACAAGCTCTTCACGAAGGTTATTACAGAAAGGCTGAAGAATATCCTCGACGAGAACCAACCTGTAGAGCAGGCAGGGTTTAGGGCAAATTTCAGCACAATGGACCACCTCCAAGTAGTTGGCGAACTAATCGAGCGCGCCAACGAATATCAACGGCCATTGTGCCTAGGTTTCGTCGATTATGAGAAAGCCTTCGATACAGTTAGTCATAATGCAGTACTTAACGCTCTAAAAACACAGGGAGTGCCGGAAACCTATGTGGGACTGTTAGCTGCAATATATAAGAATGCCACAGCTTCGGTTAAAATTTTTTCAGGTACAGATAGATTTAGCATAGGAAAAGGAGTAAGACAAGGAGATACAATCTCGCCCAAGTTATTCAATGCGGTGCTTGAGGGAGTTTTCAGGAAATTGGATTGGGATACAGCCGGAGTAAGCATCAATGGTCGCTTTTTGAGTCACCTTCGGTTCGCAGACGATATAGTTTTAGTAGCTCGTGATTCAGCTGACCTACTTATCAGACTAACACAGCTGGACAGGGAAAGTAGAAAAGTAGGATTAAAAATTAACGTAGATAAGACTAAACTAATGTTCAATAGTTATTGCATGCCTGATAGCATCCCCTTAGATGATAAACCAGTAGAAGTAGTAAATAATTATTTATATTTAGGTCAAATAATTGACATGTCTGGTAGTAAAAATGAAGAGATAAAGAGACGTATGAAGTTAGGGTGGAGTGCATTTGGACGGATGAATGCTGTTTTTAAATCAAAAATGCCACTCTGCCTGAAGAAAAGGATCTTTGATCAATGCGTTTTGCCAGTGATGACGTATGGATGTGAAACTTGGACACTGAACGCCAAGATGCAAAATAAAATCCAATGCACTCAAAGAAGTATGGAACGCTGTATGCTTGGCATAACGAGGAAAGACAGGAAGCGGAACACGTGGGTGAGAAATATGACAAGGGTAGTGGACATAGTGGATAGAGTGAAGAGATTGAAATGGCAATGGGCGGGTCACGTAGCTAGGAGGATGGACGAAAGGTGGACAAAAGAAGTGCTTGAATGGTACCCGAGAGAAGGCAAAAGAGTAAAAGGAAGACCGCAAGGAAGATGGGTGAACGAAATTAGGAAAATGTGCGGAATGAGATGGATGAGTGTTGCGCAAAACAGAGACGAGTGGAAGCGTGTTGGAGAGGCCTTCATCCAGCAGTGGATGGCGAATGGCTGTAAATGATGATGATGATGATAATGAGGGAAAAATAATTTCAAAAAAGTTATTTAAAATTAAATGTATTGTCGCAAAATATATTCAAAATTCGCAACAACGTGATAATGGAATCTTAAATAGAATGAGACTTGGTGAGATATTTTTTAAAGATGAAAAATTCATGGTAAATTATGTCCAACACGTCGATATCATGAGAAGATGATTATTTTCCGTTTTTTCTAATTCTTTTCGCAATGTTAAGAATGTATCTGTCCACAACGTTGAACTTTTAAAATCAATCATTTGTAAACTGAGATTATCGATTTTTAAGTTATTTAAAATATTGTAAGTCTTATGTTTGTTTTTTGTCTATTTTATCGTGATTTATTATAAAGGTAAACCTGGTTCTTAAAATTTTGAAATCTATTTTAAAATTCATTTTTAATGTTCAAAACATTATTTGATTGCTTTCATCACTATTTTCTTTTTTATGTTAGCTTTTTAACAAAACTTAAATATTTTAGTTTTTAAATAATTTCGAACAAAAACTTTTCCATGCTTAATACATTTTCAAAATTGTGTTCTACATCCTTGGAGTCCTACATTGAAATCATTATATTGTTTCATTATATCTGTTAAGTTCAAAAGTCTTTATGTTTTGAGAAAAAATGTCTTACAATGTAAGTCCTGGCAGTAATTGTATCAGTGCACAAATTGCACACCAATTTGTCACCGTTATCGATAAATCCGTATTCGTCAGTTCACAAATCCTGAAATGATCTATTTTTACATACCTCCTTTACGTTTCACATGGCTTTCTTGTCAGTGGTCATTTTTATCTCTTATCCGATCGTTTTCATACATGTATCGTCTGCCATTACGTTGGAGATAAAATATCGTATACAACGCGTTTTTAACACGCGGAAAGTAAATCTCCCTGACGTTTAATAAACGTTCGTCCCGTATCTTCAACCTGTTCGCCTTGATATGGCGTTATAAGATTTTAATTGTTTAAATGCCTATAGTTCACTCTATATTTTATGAAATTTGCTCTATAGGTTCTCATTATCTCTCTTATATATTTAGGTCACTCATATTGTTCTCGACGTTGATAGTGATATATGCGATCGTCAGAAGATGCTGGCCGTACATTCGATTTTTATGACTACCTACGCTGCTAACGGTACTTTTACAATAGTTTGACAGTTCTATTGCGGTGTGTTGTGTTTGTGATTTTCGCCTATCCTAATCAAGTTACTGCATATAGATTCTCTTCGACATCTCCGGAATATTTAAATACTGTTTTTGCCCAGAAAACAGTTTTACTATTGTGTTTTCGATGCAACAAGCATTTATCCAGCAGGAAGACTACTCACAGCTTGGATCCTGGTGCCATCCCTGATGTGATTGAACGTCTATCACAATGTGAGGTCCGTCTCTTGTCCAGGGTCATTCCTTTTGTGAAGATCACCAAATACGATGGTCTTTTTGGACAATATGGGTTTCGTGGACAGGCGGTACTTTTTGCACAAGACATTTTTGAGGTAAGTGAGAAGCTTTCAGATACGTTGCCAAGATCAGTATCTCGAAAACCTCGACATCACTCGGGAGTTCACCATATGTCGTACAAAGGTATTTAGCGCTTTACATTGGTTAATCTCTAACAACTTCCTCTATAAAGACGTGGTTATACATCATGATGTTCAGTTTCTACACAGTGATTTGGTTCGTGTTGCTGACCTACAACCTGTTGAGCCGTCTGAGCCTCCCTTTGTGAACTCTTACTTGCCATTAAATAATGTGGCAAGATTAGTACGGGCCTCATGGAATCAAGGTAATGGTAATATTTTCAATTCCGATTTTGCAGGTATTCAATGTTTTGCTATGGTGCTCGCTAAAATTGTCAGAGCTGCCTTTCTTCATCCTCGGGAATGGTGTACAAATACACTCAACAAGAATATGATTGAAGGCGATGGTTTGTATGGACATATACGATTCTTAACCTTAAATAATATTTTAGCTCATACTATTGGTGCTGATGGTTTCTTGGAGATGCGCAACTTCGATGTCATCAAGAATAATTTTGTATTGTACAATAAGTCTTTTTCAATAAATTATGATGTTGATACATGTTTATATGGAAGTTTATTCTGATCTGATCCTGAAATGGTCACACCTGAATTTTTTTTAAATATTTTAAGAAAAAAAAAAAAAAAAAAAAAATATATATATATATATATATATATATATATATATATATATATATATATATATATATATATATATTTATATATATATATATATATATATATATATATATATATATATATATATTATATATGTGCATATGTGTGTAAGTAATGAGAATTACACATTTGAGTAAATGGTTTTCGCAGAGTTTGAACATAATTGTCAAGAAAATCGCGAGTTTTTCCTGAGATAACTATAAATATACAAACCTCCTTTACGTTTCACTTATTTGCAGACACAATCGAATAAATCAAATAAAATGTCTACAGATGAATGAATATTTTTATGAAGACTACAAAATATTAAATTTAATATCACCATTTATGAAACATATACACCTATAAATTTATACGAGGTACTTGTGTGGTTTCGATTTGTAACCTGACCGGTTGTGAAGTGAATCCACCGTGAAACACATTATTCACGTATCCCTGAAGCCGCCTAAGCCCACGGGAATCGAATAGAATCGTCACATGTTGCAAAATTTATCCGCTATAATTTTGTTGCGAATGTAACTTCGTAATGTGATATTGTTTTCCTCTTTTTTTATATTTTTAACTTAGCTCAACCTAAAAAATAAGCCTAAAAAATTAATATATGTACATATGTATGTATAAGTTTACAAAAGTCTCAGCTTTAATCATTGAGTGGTTTAGGATATATATATGTGGGTGGAATTCCTGAACAGATGACGCTGTTCAGGACCATGATGGGATGTGGCGGTGGAATTGAAGATCAAACACGTGCGTTTTCAGTCATGTTGTTTATTAAAACGACACCACGCGGTGGTTTAGCGACCAACCGCCCCGAGTGGAAGGTAAACTTCTACTAACTGTAAAATAGCGGCCACTTTTCCATCCCCTCTCTACAATCGGTCGTAACATACCCTTTCTTAGCCATAGCCCATACATCAGCCTTTCGTTTAATTCCAACACTACAACTCGGCCTTTCCTGACCACAAACCTGCCCTCAGGTTTCTCTCACCTACCGGGTCATTCCTCAATCATACTACACATGATTTTCAGACATACTTCTCAATAATCTCAGACATACTTCACATTAGTCTTCAACACACTCCACAATAATCTCAAACATACTCCACAGTAATCTTTAAACATATTTCAGTATCATATCAATTTTTCACGTTTCAATACAATTCAATCTTCAAAAAAAAGTTACACACAGATCATCACAATTAAAGTTACACATAAATCATCACAATTACAATTTAAAATCATTACAAGAAATAGAAAGCATTAAAATCAATACCTTTACAATGACAGAAGTTAAATCTTTACATCGGAAACAATCACATTACTAGAATTACATTTCAATACAGTTGTACATCAATCATTATCAAAACATTCTGAATTCAATTCCGGCATTTACAGTCCAAAACATTAATAATATTTCAAATCTTAACTACTAACAAAATAAAACAATAATCAAATATCAAGTAAGGCTTAACTAAAACCCCTCCGGGTACTCCACTTATTCTCTAATTCACTTCACTTAATAATTCACACACTTCACTTCAATCGGCACAACCTAAACACTATCCGATGCCAGTCGGGATTCCACGCGGCTGTCCGATGATGTTGTCCGCGATGGGCCTCCCGTCGCCCCACAGCTTTCCATGTAGTATCTTGCCACAGATGAAGTTGACCAATATCGTTCCTGGTTCACCGATATATCCAAAAACTCCTTTCTTAATCCATGGTGTTATTTTCTTTTCCATTAAAGTAACATCAATCTGACTGCGACCGAGCTTGAAAGTGAATACATTGTCCTTTAGTGTTGAAATTTTGACTTGGTCTCTTATTCCTTCTGGTGATTTATCCATATCTTTTTCTTCATCTTCATCTTTAGGATTCTTCGAATGACCATGAGATCTTTTACTGAATTGACCATCGGGCGGTTCATCTTTATTTGAAAACGGTATGTCTCCGTTGTCCAAAAGCCTTCTAATATGCAAACCATTACCGTCCATACTTCCATCACCCATGTCCACACCGCGATCATCCATGTCTACACCGTCCTCTTCATTATCGGAAACGTATATTCCACATGGTTTGCGATGCTTACTTTCATCATTATTCATCCTAATTGAATCTGTGGTTGATGATCGATTTTCTGTGTCCGGTCGCACTGAAGAATAGTCCAAATTAGCTCGAGACGGCGACGCTGGAGGCTTTAGGGGGGTCCTCACCATCTGACCATGTGACATGTTTGGTGTTCCATCAGCCTCACTTGAACCGGAATCGATGGGTTCTGCATGAGCAGACATCTCTCGTGAAGCCCGTTCTTCTTTTTCCCCCCGCAGACTCTGTTCCAACTTAACCTCGATCGGAACTCGTGGTTTTGACGTTTCATCGCGTTCCATGTTATTTTTTTCTTGCTCTCCATCCTTCAAGTCCGAATCAGCCCTCCTTACTCCTACCGTAGCTTTTCTACGAATGGTACCGGAATTGTTACATTGGTCTCTTACCACAGGAACACTTTCCCTAGTGATGATGCCGCATCGACGTACGAAGTTCTCGACGGCGAAGTTGTCTTCACTGCCTGTGTCGATCAGAGCCGGCGTCCTCGCCTTGGGTCTCCAACCGCCTCCAGTTAAGGGTGCGGGCACTGCTTTGGCCGTGGCTACGGCTGCAGCTGCTTCTTCTGCCCTTACCTTTTTCACCAGCCCGTCGTAGTCGCTCAACTCAACTCGATCGAACTCACGCTCACGATCTCCCGCATCCGGTAAAAGTACTCGTTGACCGATTCCTCTGACGTTTTCTGCGACTTGGACAGCCTCTTATGAACTGACGCCCCACTCACCTTCCGGGCGAACTCCTCCAGTAATGCGATTTTGAGTTTCTCCCACGAATAGACCCCATCTTGTATGCGCAGGAACCTCTCGGCCGCCCCCTTGACCAGGCGTTTCCCAAACAGCAGCTTTTCCATGCTGCCCCAACCTGCCGAGTGTGCGACTTCTTCGATCTGCGCCACCCACTTGTCTACCGGATAGTCGTCGTTTCCGGTGAAAATGGGGACGGCGCCCTCCATGTCTTGAAAAGTCATCTTGGCTCGGCTGGCGACTGGCTCTTCTATCGCCCTCTCCCGAGCCCCTTTTGACGTCCCACGACCAGATGTCGACCTCCTCCTCCGATACATTGTAGCACGTGGTCTTCATACTGCCACCTAATCCCGGACGAGCCTCCAATTGTGGGTGGAATTCCTGAACAGATGACGCTGTTCAGGACCACGATGGGATGTGGCGGTGGAATTGAAGATCAAACACGTGCGTTTTCAGTCATGTTGTTTATTAAAACGACACCACGTGGTGATTTAGCGACCAACCGCCCCCCAGTGGAAGGTTAACTTCTACAAACTGTAAAATAGCGGTCCTTTCGCGCCCTTTGCCACTTTTCCATCCCCTCTATACAATCTATATATATATATATATATTTTTTTTTATATATATATATATATATATATTTTTTTATATATATATATATATATATATATATATATATATATATATATATATATATATATATATATATATATATATATATATATATATATATATATATATATTTTTTTTTTTTTATATATATATATATATATATATATATATATATATATATATATATATATATATATATATAGATATATATATATATATATATATGAGTGTTGTGCAAAACAGAGACGAGTGGAAGCGTGTTGGAGAGGCCTTCATCCAGCAGTGGATTGCGAATGGCTGTAAATGATGAATCAAGTATTTAGTATCAAGAGATAGTATCAAGAGATGAAGTTTTGTAATTATGCGAAATTTCTAACTCGAAATTTTGATTGATTCGAACTCAGAATAGATAAGTGATCACGTTTTCATGATCCAGAAAAAATGGGTGTGTGTCTCTGTGGATTTTCGGGAATTTTTTGAAAAACGTTAGTCCTATCGAACTTAAATTTAGTATTGGTAACTGAAATTCTTATCAACACGATGTAATTTAACTTACTAAATCGAACAGTATTTTTTTACATGTAATAGAAATTATAAATTCTATAACCTAAGTTACATATAGAATTTATAATTTCTATATTTTTTAAATATTTTTATCTGAACTAAAAAGTAGTACTTTTACTCTAGAGCAGTGGTTCTTAACCTGGGTTCGATCGAACCCCAGGGGTTCGGTGAGTCAATCTTAGGGGTTCGGCGGAAATTCAGCAGAGCCAGGTTCAACAGCAACTCTTAAGAACAACAACGCTCTTAACGTTTTGGTGTCAACAAATGGTAACGTACTCTATTATTGCTAAGACATCTCTGGAGATTTTCATACCGTTTGTTACAACATATCTTTGCGAGCAATCCTTTTCGAGGATGCTGGACATAAAATAAAGAAAAGGAACAGACTTTTTTGCGAAAATAACATGAGAATGGCACTTGCCAAGGTAAAGCCTCGCATTTCTGAACTGATCTCTTAAATGTAACAGCAGAAGTCACACCGATTTGCAGGAAATATTCATTATTATGTTTTTGTTTTTGTGTGAAAATCATGTTTTAATGGTTTTGTTCTTTGAACACAGTGATGTTGATGCACGGTGAAAAAATCATATTTTATTTTTCCAATTAAGAAGGGTTCGGTGAATGCGCATATGAAACTGGTGGGGTTCAGTACCTCCAACAAGGTTAAGAACCACCGCTCTAGAGAATCGAGGTTTTTTATGTTTTTCTCATAAACCTTTTGGTTTATTGAACTTAAATTTCATAGCTAAAAATTTAAGCGTAATACCAAGTTATGTATAAAATTTGGTAAGCATCCCTTGACCGGAAGTGGCAGTTTACTCTTGTACGATTTTTTTACCACTATTTTTTTCGACCCTTTTAACATGTGTGCTCCTCACAAAAAAATTCTAGTATAATTCGTGTATCAATTTAATGCAAATAAAAAAAATCACAAAATTTTATAAACCGGAATAGGGATTTTTTTCCTTTTAGAAAGATCAAAAATGTTATTATATACTAACATAGAACTGATAACGTTTTGGTCAGAATTTGTAAATCGGAAGTAGTATTTTTTTTTAAACAATATTTTATTATTTTATTTTGACCTTTTGAATTATTTTTATTTTCTTCATATTTAATGTGTATAACACTGATAGTGATTTTAAGAATTAAAATAATTTGAACAAAATCCTACAACTAGAAGTAGAACTTTTGTTTTGTGCAAGTTTCCATACATTTGCGCTCAATTTGAATTATTAAAAAAATTCAAAAATTCCAGAAAGTACTTTTCTGAATAAAAAATGTAAAGGTGTGTTTGAATTTTGCATAATATAGAAAACAGTAATAGTAATTACTAAAAATTTCTGTAATTACTATAAATTTCTGTAATTACTATAAATTTCTGTAATTACTATAAATTTTCTGTAATTACTATAAATTTCTGTAATAACTATAAATTTTCTGTAATTTCTATTAATTTCTGTAATTACTATAAATTTTCTGTAATTACTTTAAATTTCTGTAATTACTATAAATTTCTGTAATTATACTGTTCGACAAACGACGACTTTTTTTAATTCAGAGACGAGATATGAATTTTCCTTTGCCCAGTGAACACGAATCTGTTAATAAAAAAATTTGATTAGCTCGAGATTCGGAGATATACATACATATGTGTTTTTTTAAATCGCGTGATTTTTTAATATCTTGGTTTTGTTCGGTCGATGTCTTAAAATCTGTCAATTTCCTGTTCAACATGAATCATATTGGAATCTATGTTCGGGTATTTTATCTTTCATTTGTAGTACTTTTTAGCTTTCAAATCTCTCTAAATAGTCGTCCAGTTCAAATCAAAAGTCAAAAATTCGTATTTTCACTTGGTATTTTTTCCCACTGTTAATACTATTTTATATTGAGTATTTTCTATTGAAACATGTTCATTGGGATAGTGTCCTGGCCACCCTATTTTTTGTTTTCGTTTAAAAGGGTTAATTGGAAGTGTGCTGAATTTGAAATCGGTAACATTGCGAGCTAAAAGCTCGTACTGATATTTACACGAATCTGAATTGAATTAATAGGGATAATATATTAAATTGTTTTTATATGAGAATAAAATAAAATTCCAATCAGAAAAATCATATTTTGACTATTCTTTTGGATTAATAACAAAAATTCTATTGAGAAATGGCTTACCTCGATAAAATAAACGAATTTATTGATAATTCACACTTAAATACTTATATACATACAATGTAATTTTGTTAGAAAACAAACCTTGATACGTCGGGTAAGCAATATGCGCATATATATGTATATATGTATGTATGTGATAGCATTTATGACGTTTAACAATTTTAATAAAATAGCTGTGATTCACATTATTTTAGTTATAAAGTTTATTTATACACAATGCGTAAGCGAGGCTATTTAATTATTACTGGGGTGACTAAGTTCAAATAAGTGCATACATATGTATACATACATATGTATGTACATCTGTGAAACTCTACACCGACGGGAATTGAAGGTAGTCAGATTACCCAATTTTCCGCTTTCCCGAACGCCTTCGCCTATAAATCACTCGAATAGACAACATTTTTCTCTGAATGATCTGACCCGAGGCTTCAACAATACGGTTTTAAGACGCACTCTAACGATATCTATCGAAATTTAATATTGTATACCTGTGTTTATATACATATGGATATTGGGACAAGTTTCCCTGAAAAGGACGTTCGACAATGTCAAAAGAATACGCAATACCTAAGCTGATTCATTTGACCATAATAATTACATTTATCTGCCTATAAAGCTATAAAATATCTCGTGTCCAAATTATCTTCGTTCAAAGAACAACAAAATTCTAGTAACAATAACGTGCGATTTCGAAAATCAATTTAACCAACTTAAAACACACATTCTGAATGGCGTTTTAAGCGATATTTATTTTTAAAGCAAACACGTCGATAAAATTAATGGTCATAATATAAAACATTATTTTGCTTCGCCTTTATTTTTAAGATACAGATATATGAAAAGGACACAAGATAATATTTGGACTTAAATCTTGGCCGACTATTAAAAGCTATTTGAGTAGGTTTTTATAGTCTGGGATTATTAATTCAAGTGGAATAATTAATCACGTAACGCTATTATTAAAAAAAAATACTATATAGGAAATATATGTATCCATAAGAATCATCACAAAACCTTAAATCAAGATTTTTAAAATCGGTGATCTAATTTGAATCAATTTTTTTTGTAGAATTATTATATTATGTATAATAATTATAATAATATTATGTATAATAATAATAATTGTCATATGTTAATATGTATCAACAAATAATATGAATTATTTCATGTCATTATTTTTTAAAAATCACGTCAAGGGGGTTGGGTGGGGAGGGGGCATGATTAAATTTTGCGTGAAGGGCCTAAATTTGAGAGATGGTTTGTCGATAATGCTCTATGCCAAAATTCACAATACCGACAATTGTACGAAATGGGTTTTTAGAATATGCGTTCTACGCATTGTTTGTTTACGCGCACTTACATATTATGTAAGTATCCTCAGTAAATTTATAAATCTAAATGTCTAATTATTTCCTTTTAACCATGTCATGCCATCGTTTTTACTATGGACATACTTATGTATGTATATACATACATATATGTCTATCGGCTTTGCCGCCTCAATAAAATAATTTTAAATAATTATGTATTACATATTATACATAATATTAATGATTTAAACCGTTTTCTGCTATTTAAATACAGCCCCAAACTTATTAGGAGTTTGTATATACATATGTACATAATAATACATACGCAGTTTGGCAAATTCATTTGATTTTGATTTTGATTTTTAAATGCTTTTTATTATTACGAAATTATGTTCACAATTCATCATATATATATATATATATATATATATATATATATATATATATATATATATATATATATATATATATATATATATATATATATATATATATATATATATATATATATATATATATATATATATATATATATATATATATATATATATATATATATATATATATATATATATTTATTTTAATAGCTATTGATCTACTGATCATTTTCTATTTTGCAATTTAATTTAATTTGGCTAGTAATCATAGTATTGTATTATTCTAATGTTATGTAATGTACTGCATCATAGGAAAAAGAGCTCAAAAACCTATTTACAATTCTTATAAATGCTCATAATACATCTAACACATAATATTAATTAAAGACTCACTGACGTCGATGACCTAAAGTAGATTGTGTTTAGGTAATCTATGTTTATACCTGAAGGGTATAGACATTTTGTTTGTAATCACCGAGACTCTTTACAAGTGTGTTAGTATGGTTATTAGTGATTCTGTCATAAAACCTACTAGTTAGTTTATTAGTAATGTCTGTAACAAACGGAATATTATTTATGGCATGCAGTTTTTTCAAGTTAGTATATATGGGTGTATTATAAATTATTTTTCGAGATTTATTTTTTATTATTTGGAGCTTTCATTTTATTTTGAGTTGATAAAGAACTATGGCGATATATTGAGGATAAACCCCGCATTGCCTTACATTTCGTTGCCTCAATGTGAGGTGCCCATCTCATTATTTTATGGAACGTTACTCGTAAGTAATTTATTACTGACTGCCATTTCAGACTTTCTTCAGAGGCGAATTCATTATTTTCGGTAAACAAACCTGAAATATGTTAAAAGTGAATGGTTGATTTTCACAAACAAAAAAAATTGAACATTTTTGCTGTTATATTCGAAAGTGGCATAAGTCCACTTTTCTTCATTTCGATTTATATTTCGCAAAACATTAAATATAATGTTTTGCGTATAACAATATTTTAAAATCCTGATGGCCTGCAATATTTATTCTGCTTTTACGAGATTCTGGACATATCGAATTAAAATAAGTGATAGCAAAATGTGAATTAATTAAGTCAAACAGAAATAGTGTTTTTGGAACTGAAAATAGGATTTTCTTGGAAAATTGGATGCCACTTTCAAATATTACTTTTTTCATTAAATATGATGTTTTGAATATGAAATATGAATTTTGCTTGAATTGTTTTCAAAATAAATAAAACTAATTAGGTACTGAACATTAAAGCCAAAAGTCTATGAACGCATTATAAAGTACTTTTGCGTAAGGGTGGGTGGAGGATCCAAGTAAAAGGCCAACAGTCGTTTCACAGCATTTATTGATGATTCAGGAGATACACGTATTGCCAGTGCTCCGTCCAGAATGAATTATATCGCCTACGTACCGCCTTATAAAGGGTAGATCTCTCAGGACGCCTAATCTGTTTACCTGTTGTATAGTCACGTATTCGGATATGTATTTCCAAGAGATTGGGTCTTCCCGTACCGATTCTGAGAAATAACTAATAACGGTCATTGTTTAGCCTAAATGCACTTAGAGTCCAGATATAATCTTTGGAAGTAAGTGCATGCATTTAGTTAATCCGATAACAGATATCCGTTGGTTTAAGTGCAATTCGCTCACTCCGCGGCGTACGTAACAGTACGTTATATAATCGGGCGGCACGCACTAAAACTGCTGCAGCTGTATATAGAATGACACGGATTCATAATATGTGAAAAAAAGCTGCTCATCTACTAAAAATTCATTTAAGTATTTAAAGTAGTGAATCTGACATACTCGACAATAATTCAATTGTGTGCTCTTAACCTAACAAGACTTTTAGCAATTTTCACAGTTGACCCAAAATTTTGTACATTGTATCCGTATTAAAAAAATATATGAATTGTCTAATATGGAGTATCAAAATACAAATGATCAATGAACAATACTTTAAATTGCCTCCGTACATTTCGTAATATTTTTTTCCAGTTTTTTTTCTCGACTAGAACTTATTGTGACACTCCAACAGTCCATTGTTTACCCCTCTTAGAATAATGGCACGACCTTGAGGGAGGTATATTTTTCAGGTTGAGAACCACTGTTCTCGCCTAATGTCTTGTATGTGCGGTATTATACGTAAGGAAGAATTTTTGTCTGTTTTCCTAGCCTATGAGAGCCAGGGTAGGCTTTCAGAAACACAAATCCATTTATCTTCCGCCACCCCGCCCCATTCGCTCTTTGGTACGGTTGAATCTATTTTTGAGCCGCGCGCGAGCGATTTAATAAGCCCGTGTAAGATTTGCCCGTATAACAGATTATGATTAGAGGTGAAATAAAGTTTGACGCAATTTAATAAGCGATTTACAATTTTAATATAAATTTCGAGCATACACCGAAATATCTGCTGATGAGCCAAGACAAAAACTTTTGATCGACCCACACCAGAATGTATTATACATATTACATATGTGTATGTACTACATAAATATGTACATACATATATCTAAGTGCTTTATTTAAAAACTCCCAAACTAAGACATTTACATACATATATTGAAATTCAATTAGATTTTCTAGAGGTCAATGTGAAGACGTGACGTCTTTCAGTAAAAAAAATTCTCCAGAGGTATTGAAATGATTCAATTTTCTAGTGGAAATGGTTATAATTACACTGACTTTTGATTTGAACCGGACGACTACTTAGAGAAATTTTAAAGCTGAAAAGTACTAAAAATGAAAGATTTTGATACCCGACTATAGATTCTAATATTCATTATGAACAGGAAATTGACAGATTTTGAGACATCGACCGAACAACACCAAGATATAGAAAAATCTCGCGATTTAAAAAACACATATATCTCCGAATCTCAAGCGAATCAAGATTTTTTATTACCAAATTCGTATTCACTGGGCATAAATCTACATATAAGAAAAGTCATATCTCGTCTCTAGACCAAAAAAAAGTCGTCATTTGTCGAACAGTGTTATTGACCACTAGTGCTTTTACCGGCTTCGCTCGGTATTTGTATTATAAACCGCTTAAACCAATGTAATAGTAATTTTTTTTTTTATTTTATTTAAATTTATTTGAATATTCATTTGTTCGACGACGTCACAGATCTACGAACTAACAATAGTTACATACGAAGTCTCTTTCGAAATTATATATTAGATATCGCAACATAGAAGGTATACATACGTATAGAAAGTTAATGCTTATCCCACTTAGATGATGAAATTGATTTTTAATTGACTTTGCAACACTGCCAGGATATGCTACACAAATACGTGCTCTTAATTTTAAGATGGTGCAACTGACGCATGTATGTACATGCGTTATAAGGTATGTAACTACAAACAAACTTTGATTAACAATTTCAACTTTTAATGAAAAAACAAACATTTATATTTCATCATCGAATAATCATATAATATATTGGCACAAATTGAAATAAAATAAAAATAAAATTGCAATCCAGTAAGTGTCATTGAATATTATTACTAGCCAGGAAGAATGAGTTTGGAAAGACTGGTAGTCATCGGAACGCTGAAGAGAAGGCGAGCGGGAGGACGGTCTCTCAAGAGATGGTCAGACCAAATCAAGAACTGACGGGATCGTCTCTTAAAATTGCCTTCAACTTGGTACAGAACCGGGAGAAGAAGAGGCTGATCGTCCATCAAATTACGACGACAGCAATTTCCACGACGCTCAGCATTGAACAAACGAGAAAAGAGTAGTTTAAATATTATTTTTTTAAATTTTGTTATTTTTTTGGTTAGTGATGACGAGCGCTGAAACAGTTCAACAGTTTGAATCTTAAATTCGTATATAAAAATATCGACCGAACGTACTCACGCATCTAAGTAAACAATAATACTCCAGTTGAGAGAAATACCATTTCTTTGTGAATTATTGAGATGATACTTGTCACGACGAAACTCCCACAGGCATCCAACGAATCTGTGTCCCCTTTAATTTGAACCAAATATAAACCATCAATTCCACCTATGTATGTACTTACCCCACAACCGCTATTGGCCCAAACAACCAAACGAACTCTTTGGTTTACGCACACTACCATACGTGGGGCAGGCCAACGAGACTCGCCGAAACTGAATACGCGACTTAAATCTCAATAACCACCCTACCAAGTCCAAATTTAATGAAAAGAACAGCGTAAGGTGGATTAAATGTGAGGCAATGCAGTGGCGTAGCTACCTCATTGCAAAGTCATGCATAGTATGAGGGCCCAGATTGACAGGGGTCCAAATATGTATATGTGCATAAATACACTCAATATAATTAAACATTGTCCAACTTAAAATTTTCAAATTAAATAAACATTACTCGAATCATACGATTGCACATACATACATATGTGTTTATATACATATACATATGTATAGGGGACAATTTTCCCTGGAAAGGACGTTCGACAATTTCAATAGAATACATAATACCTAAACCGATTCATTTGACCATAATTATTACATTTCTCTGCCTGTAAAACTATAAAATATCTCGTGTCCAAATATCTCCGTTCAAAGAACAACATGGAATTCAAAATTTGAGTAACGAGTGTGCGAATTCGAAAATCAATTTAACCAACACACATTGTGAATGGCTTTTTAAGCGGTATTTATTTTTAAAGCAAACACGTCGATAAAATTAATGGCCATAATATAAACATTATTTTGATTCGCCTTTATTTTTAAGATACAGAAATATGAAAAAGATACAATATACTATTTGGACTTATATCTTTGCAGACTACTAAAAGCTATTTGAGTAGCTTTTTATTGTCTGGGATAATTAATTCAAGTGGAATAATTAATCACGAAACGCCATTATTAAAAAATAATACTTTATAGGAAATATGTGTATCACAAATTATTTGCAAGCCTTAAATCGAGATTTTTAAAATCGGTGAGCTAATTTGAATCAAATTTTTTTGAAGAATTATTATACTAATTGTCATATATAAATATATATCAACAAATAATATGAATTATTTCATGTCATATTTTTAAAGATCACGTTAAGGGGGCTGGGTGGGGAGGGGGCATGATTAAATTTTGCGTCAGGGGCCTAAATTGGAGAGATGGTTTGTCGATAATGCTCTTTGCCAAAATTCACAATACCGACAATTGTATGAAATGGGTTTCAGAATATGCGTTCTACGCATTGTTTGTTTACGCCCACTTACATATATAATCCTCAGTAAATTTATCAATCTAAATGTCTAATTATTTCCTTTTTAACCATATTATGCTGGAAAATAATCAATCGTCGATTTTATGTTCTAAAAAATAATGAAAAGAATTCATTAGAGAACGAGAAAATGAATATACTTATACCTGTATAACGACATCGATCGGGAAAGGATTAATGGGAGTAATTAAATAATGATTAGTGTAATTAGAATTCACTGACAAAATATACCACAAGTGTTAACTTTGTAATCTATCCCTATGCATGAATATTTGGTAAATGCTAACAATCATATCCAGCGTTGCCCGAGTTTATTTCAGAACTGGTGCAAACTTCGTTTCTTATAATATCCGCACATCTAAATGTATGTATATTTATTTTTCGCGCTAGCTAAGCACACATATACATTATGTGTTGTATGTAAACATCCAAACGGCATATTCATGTGTTAGCGTTGTCAGCTTTTCTTAAATAAAATCATATGGTCATTACTTCATGTAGAGTGAATATCTCGGAAAAACGTTCATGTTTTTAAACATGTTTTACAAAGTTGATCAAATCACAGAACGCCTAACGGCGAATATCGCTGTATACTTACATATTGTACATACATACATATGTACATATAGTGGCGCATCCCACTCGTGTACTATATACATATATGTGCTGTGAGAGGTGAATACGGTGTGTTTTCTACCTGCTTGTGTTTAAACCGGGCACGAGTTGTTTTCGACAATGCAGATTTTATTTTTAAAAAATGTACGACATATTATATTATGTAAATTTTAAATCAGAGTTTGGAATCCCGGGAGTCGAGACAGCTAGGAATCCTGGATTTCCAGGGAATAAATTCCCAGGCTGTTCCAGTTTATAGTTTTACAGGCAGAGAAATGTAATAATTATGGTCAAATGAATCGGTTTAGGTATTATGTATTCTTTTGACATTGTCGAACGTCCTTTCCAGGGAAATTTGTCCCCTATACATATATGTATATAAACACATATGTATGTGCAAATGTATGATTCGAGTAATTTTCCGGTGCATAACGTAAAATTGGACTCGATTTAAAAATACCCTGGTGATATATTTAACGAAATCAATTTGTCATTTTATCAATATGGAATGCTCTGCTTTATATAATTATATTAGTATATAGCATTGGCTTCAAACATTTTTCATAGGTTTTCACCGGAAGTTTTGCTTTAATCAGGAAGCACTCAGCGGAATGGCAATCGTTTGAAAAGGAATCTAAATTAATTTTCCAATAGGAAATGCAATTCCTCCAAAGGGAAACGCGAAAGATTTTAAATCAGATTGCAGCATTCACCTCTCACAACGCACATATGTACATACATATGTATATACATAGTAAACGAGTGGGATACAACACTGTGTAGTTTCTGCTATTCGCCACCAGGCGTTCCGAATGTAAGTATGTACATACATACATACATATGTATTATGTACATATATTCCAGAATGCTTCTCACCCCTCACAACGCACATTACATAGTTCGGGTGGCTACATTTAAAAAAAAATACGAATACGGGACAATTTCAGCAGAAAGGTATTTTCATATGTTATAATAAAACAACACACTTTGGAAACCAAATATACATACATAGCATATGTATGTAATTGAATGCACTTTTTCCATTAATTGTAATTTTTTTTCTTTATTATTATTTATATAATAATAAATTATTTATATGTAAAAAAAATAAAAATATCATGCGAAGGCATACATACAAATACTAAAAATATTATAAATAAAAATAACGGTTTTGGTTAGTAATATGCTGTTTTAGAACAGACTATTGATTTAAGATGTAATTTTAATTTATTTTTATTCTGCTTCATAGTGTGGTGGTTTTATTGATAACATCTAATTAAAATATATATATATATATATATATATATATATATATATATATATATATATATATATATATATATATATATATATTTATTTAAAGGTTCACATCATTTTCTCAAATATTCCAAGTAAGTTTCATTGCAATCTGGAAAAAAAAATTCTTTTGCTTTTCTGAAATACACATTGTATAGGTACATTCACACATTTAGTGCCTCAGAATTATAAAGTCTAAAATATATTCTCAAATATATTATAATTATTGTTTTTTTACCGACAATTACTTGAATACGGAACATTTAACATCCCAATAAACTTTATCGGAATGATAGGACAAAATATTAGATAGTGGAACATGTCCTGAATATACGGAACCTCTGGCCACCCTACATATTCGACATTAGTTTCCGCTATTCGCCACCAGACGTTCTGGCTCTTTGGTTTACACACACTACCATGCGTTGGGCCGTCCAGTGTGACTTCAGTTCTATTAATAATTTTAATGATCACGATACTATGATTTTATTTTTCAATCAACAAACTCTGTTTCCATTTAAATTTCGGCCAGAACTATGTATACAATATGTATGAACATATACATTATTTCTTCGATAGTACTGATAGAACTTTCCCCGGTATATGTATATGTAAGATCGAATATTAGACCTTTGCGACGGAAAAGCTACGTGAATAGTAGAATCAACGCTCCTTTCATCCAATTTCATTTTTCTTATATTCAAAAAATTGCACAAACAATTTTCACAGTGCGAAATGAAAATCAACTTGAACGAACTCGTATTCGCTTCTACAGACGACAATATCCTGATATTCCAAACCAGACAATTCAATTATCCTAAAAGTGAACGTTTTCAATCACGATAAGGCATAAAACGGATTAAAGGGTAGCACTTATGCTGACGCTCTGAAAACCCTAATTTTGTTCCCGAGCGTAATTTTCATTTTCACGATCTTATGTTGGCGTATATGTATGTATAGCTTTTTTTGAGATTTTCCACGGCTCGCTTTGCTCGCTCATAAAAGCTTAATAAGCGCCGATTTTAAAGCTCTCGCGCCCCAACGGTCCGCATGACCCTTATTTTTTATTTGTACTATGGGAATCGCCAAAATGGAATATAAACCCCTTATGGCATTATCGCGTGCATAAAGAAGTAGATGGCAATTCCACGCGAGTACGTCGTACGTTGTTGTTTCTCAGTCATCAAATATTCCATTACATGCAGACATCACCTAGCGGCAAGAGTCTGGCGACCAAAAGTCGGTGAATTATTCGGTAACTATGGTGGCAGGCTTTGGTGTAAGACGACTACGAGCTTGGCCCTCTCGCTTGTCCGCTAATTTAATCGGGCGAACCGCTTCAATATTCAAATTACACGTGCATATCCCATCATCAATGTATGAGGACCTGTAATGAAGCGTCAAAAATTTTTAAGATCACCTGATTCATTTTAAACCATTATTTCACGTTTAGGTAAACAAGTGTTTAGCTCACATCTAACATATGTAGTATGTTTGTATGTATATTTAATTTAGTTGTCCACTTTCCAATTATTTTAAGTATATTTTTTTTAAGAAGAAATAATTCAGTTATAATTGATATATGTATTTTTTTGAATTTCCCCTAATAAATCTTACATGTAAATTCAAATAATAAATCCTCGTTTGTGTGAATAAACTAAACTATTCATAAATTCAATTAATTCAGTTTGGAACGTCTATTTGTAGGAATCCATGCTCACATATGTATGCCATCTCAAAACTTACCGTTGTGTATTTTTTATTACATACCTCTTATACAGTTCACATGTTTTTCGTGTAAGTGGTAATTTTTTATATCTCTTATCTCTTATCCGATCGTTTTCATACTTTGCCATATTGCTCATTTTGGTCATCAATATACGTTAATGTATCGTATACAATGCGTATCAAATATCCACAATTTTGGGTACGGTGGCGTCTAGCAAGCTACTATAACCTATTTTCCAACCTTTTCGCCGTGATATGGCCATATCAGATTGTAATTGTTTAAACGCCTATAATTCACTCTATATTTTATAAAATTTGCTCTATAGGTTCTCGTTATCTCTAATATATAAATATTTATAGTTTTAACTCTCATATGTATATATAAATTTCAAATTTGGCGTGTAGCTTCGTGTAATGTAATACACGATATATATTGATTTTTGGCCAAATATGTCAGATCTGACATTTCACTGCTAAAAGTACATCTCTTCACTTTGCTTTATCTGCGAGATAAGTATTCAATAATCAGTTATGTTGTATCTTATTGTTAATATGATTTACAATAAGCTTACATACATTTAGTTTTTTACAATAAGCTTACATACATACATTATATACATTTAGTTCCAACAGCTACCCATAACCTCAAATTTCATTGTTTATTTCTCCAAAACAAACTTTCTAAACAAAACAAGCTTAATATATGTACACAGATCAAACAGTGATATTTTTATTTATAGTTATCAGCTGATTTATTGCAATATTTGCTGATATTAAAAAAATATTTATTTAATTTAAGCACTTTCATTTCATGTAAATAAATAAATGCATTTGGACCTTTACACTGGTATCTCTTGAATCTCTTTGATTTCAACTTTTGAAAAGACGGAGATTACTGAATTAATAAAATACCAGTATAAATCTCCAAATCCTGTGCCAAATCCATTTCCATTTCCATTTTTCATCAAAACTTGTACATTAAAATCACCCACCACCTTCGATTGCATGCATATTATACATACATATTTTAGAATACATTTGAATGATTTTTCATTTTTTTATTTATATACATATATAAGACAAATTGTGTCGCATACACCCATCAGTTGATTCAATTACATGTAATGAAAGCACTGAATTGTGTAATATCTCAAAATTTCGTTTGGAACGCGTGAGAATGTTTAGTAGAGATCTCAAAGCGAATATTTTCCGACTAATTGACTTTTTCCCGTTTTCTATGAGAAAAAATGGAAATATCGATATTTAAACAAAATAGTACCTCTTTTTGACGACCATTACATATACTGAGATGGAGAACTTTTTTTGTTAAAGATTTTACATATGTATGTAGGTATATTAAATATATGTACCATGTACTTATATTAAAAATAAATATATAATATTTTACATCAATACAAAAGCTTTTATTTTTACAAGCCTATTCTAAGGTTGACTGGTCTCTATCGTCTGACAACACTTTGGGATTGGTATCCTACATTCTTCCGATCGTTTTGAAACTTTGCCATTTTGCGCGGTTACGTCAACAAATTCAATTCAAATCCCCCAGTATGTACGATGGTGAAAAATAATCGTAATAGACACGTTTGAAAAATAATTTAATCATACATTTAGACATTCGCGTCGATAAAATTATTAATAATTTAATAATTTTATCGACGCGAAAGTATGAAGCACCAGTGTGTAGTTAAGGAAATGTTTACGTTGGTAACCAACTTGCACGCACGCATTGGCAACGTACAAATACATTACGTACCACTCATACCAACCTGACATACGTACCACTCATAACAATCCTACATATCTATATAAATCAATGTTTGTCTGTCTGTCACGTTTACGTTCCTATACTTTACTATAATTTAATTTGATTATTAAGTATTAATTTGAAACTGAAACATTCACTTATCGAAACGCGTCGAGAAACATAAAACGGGTTCAGCTAAGTAGTATTGAATAAAATATTTTTGACAATGCCATGTTGTACGAACATTCTTATTGTTCATTCCTGTGTACAATATTCAGATAGATAGATATGGCGAGGAGATAATTTATTATTATTTATTTTTACATATTTACTAGGAAAGTCTTACAGGTAAACCCCAATGCGCCTTCCTGGCCAATTACAAACAATGCAGAATTTTAGTCGTTGAATTACGAGACACTGGAAAACTCGCAAATTAACGAGACATCTATAAATTGTACATAAATTTGGCAAACTCTGATAGGAAACGATCGACCTGGAGTCACAAATATCCAAATCTGACCAGCAGCACTACAGATTTACTCAGAAAAATTATTTTCAATCGAAGTCAGCTCATGGGATCGAACCCGGCGCCTCTCGGTATTAAGCAGAAACTTTACGACCGAGCTATGCTGTGGCTAATGAGATGAATTCCTATCATCAAACAGTGATATTTTTATTTATAGTTATCAGCTGATTTATTGCAATATTTGCTGATATTAAAAAAATATTTATTTAATTTAAGCACTTTCATTTCATGTAAATAAATAAATGCATTTGGACCTTTACACTGGTATCTCTTGAATCTCTTTGATTTCAACTTTTGAAAAGACGGAGATTACTGAATTAATAAAATACCAGTATAAATCTCCAAATCCTGTGCCAAATCCATTTCCATTTCCATTTTTCATCAAAACTTGTACATTAAAATCACCCACCACCTTCGATTGCATGCATATTATACATACATATTTTAGAATACATTTGAATGATTTTTCATTTTTTTATTTATATACATATATAAGACAAATTGTGTCGCATACACCCATCAGTTGATTCAATTACATGTAATGAAAGCACTGAATTGTGTAATATCTCAAAATTTCGTTTGGAACGCGTGAGAATGTTTAGTAGAGATCTCAAAGCGAATATTTTCCGACTAATTGACTTTTTCCCGTTTTCTATGAGAAAAAATGGAAATATCGATATTTAAACAAAATAGTACCTCTTTTTGACGACCATTACATATACTGAGATGGAGAACTTTTTTTGTTAAAGATTTTACATATGTATGTAGGTATATTAAATATATGTACCATGTACTTATATTAAAAATAAATATATAATATTTTACATCAATACAAAAGCTTTTATTTTTACAAGCCTATTCTAAGGTTGACTGGTCTCTATCGTCTGACAACACTTTGGGATTGGTATCCTACATTCTTCCGATCGTTTTGAAACTTTGCCATTTTGCGCGGTTACGTCAACAAATTCAATTCAAATCCCCCAGTATGTACGATGGTGAAAAATAATCGTAATAGACACGTTTGAAAAATAATGCAATTTCGATCTTCTTGACGTCTAATGGGAAGTATTTATCGTGATGCCGTATTTATTTAGATGCCGTATTTATCTGCCTCTCTGCCACCCTCGCGCTTTGTCAGATTTTAATTATTTAAACGCCTATAACTTTTTCATCTTTACACTATATCTTATAAAATTTGCATTGTAGGCTCTCATTATCTATCATATATATTTTTATTTTAAATTTATCTATTTACGTAGTAACAATAGATGAAGTTTTGTGATCATGCGAAAATTTGAACTCGAGATTTTGACTGATTCGAACTCAGAATCGATCACTGATAAGGTTTTCATGATCAAGAAAAAATTTGCGTGTGTGTGTGTGTGTGTCTGTGTATTTTGGGGATTTTTTAAAAACCGTTAGTCCTATCGAACTGAAACTTAGTATCGGGTACTAAAATTCTTATAAACACGAGGTAATTTTTTTTCAAATTTGACTGGAAATGGTTCCTCCCATTAACGGCTAATTGAATTGGATTGAAAATTTTTTACTTGTAATAGAAATTCTAAATTTTATACCCCAATACTTTTCAAATATTTTTTCCTAAAATGGAAGTAGTACTTTTACTCTAGAGAATCGAGGTTTTTTATATTTTTCTCAGAAACCTTTTTGTTTAAGTTATTTATAAAATTTGGTAAGCGTCCGTCAAGCGGAAGAGGCAGTTTACTCTTGTTCGATTTTTCTTCCACTATTTTTTTCAACCCTTTAAAGATGCGTGCTCTTCACGAAAATTTTCAAGTATTATTCTTGTATGGATGTTTCC
Organism: Arctopsyche grandis; assembly: GCF_051622035.1. Taxonomy (NCBI): domain Eukaryota; kingdom Metazoa; phylum Arthropoda; class Insecta; order Trichoptera; family Hydropsychidae; genus Arctopsyche; species Arctopsyche grandis. Next base: position 16,330,004 of record NC_135355.1, read on the forward strand.
GATAAAAAAATTGATGAAATACAATTAAAAATGTTAATTTTGGTCATCGGTTGTCAACCACTGTACTAAAATATTTTTATTTGTTTATTTCAAAGAAGAAACTTATTTCCATTTAAGTCTTTTTCATTTTTCTGTGACATTTTCATTCTTTCGTTTAAAGAGACGATAAACAAAAATCTTCATTTCGTCAAGTTTACGTAAATAAACGACTTTACATAACAGTTATATATATATATATATATATATATATATATATATATATATATATATATATATATATATATATATATATATATATATATATATATATATATATATATATATATATATATATATATATATATATATATTATATATTGGATTGTTCTAGTTTTTGCATAGCACTGTTGTTTTAGGCCAAACTGCATTCACGATTAAACTTTTTTTTTGTTGCTTTAAAAAATAAAATATTACTATGATATCATTACGGCTTGACCCTGAGTGATACTTGGTATTAAACTCACTCCTGGTATAAACCTGAGTGGTATTAAACTCATACATACATATAAATTTAAGGATTGTTAATTTCAAATAGTGGTGACAAATGGTAGATAGGATGGATTTCGCCAATTTGATTTAAATTAGCAAACTCTAATAGTAAGCTATCGAAATGGAGTTACAAACATCTAATTCTGATCAGCATCACTTAAAAAATACTTAAAATAAATTATTTTCAACCGAGATCAACCCATGGCTCGAACCCGGAAATCTCACGGTGGTAAGCATTAACGCAACCACCGACCTATTCGGTTGGCTTTAAAAAACAAATAATTATACATTTTTATGTATGTACATATGTATATCTTTTAAACTATATCTAAGTTCTTAAAATCGTTATAAGGGTCATACTTTTTTCCAATTTATTAAAAATTCTGTTCATAATTTTTTCCGAGAAATTGCCATCAAATAAATTTGACTCAATTTTAATATATATATATGTATATATATATATATATATATATATATATATATATATATATATATATATATATATATATATATATATAAATAATTGTGAAACTTGGACACTGAACACCAAGATGCTACATAAAATCCAATGCACTCAAAGAAGTATGGAGCGCTGTATGCTTGGCATAACGAGAAAAGACAGAAAGCGGAACACGTGGGTGAGAAGTATGACAAGAGTAGTGGACATAGTGGATAGAGTGAAGAGATTGAAATGGCAATGGGCGGGTCACGTAGCTAGGAGGATGGACGAAAGGTGGACAAAAGAATTGCTTGAATGGTACCCGAGAGAATGCAAAAGGGTAAAAGGAAGACCGCAAGGAAGATGGGTGAACGAAATTAGGAAAATGTGCGGGGTGAGATGGATGAGTGTTGCGCAAAACAGAGACGGGTGGAAGCGTGTTGGAGAGGCCTTCATCCAGCAGTGGATGGCGAGTGGCTGTAAATGATGATGATATATATATATATATATATATATATATATATATATATATATATATATATATATATATATATATATATATATATATATATATATATATATATATATATATATATATATATATATATATATATATATATATATACATATAATACGTACTTTGTAGCCTCGTAAAACTTTTAATTTCGAATACATCCTTTCGGCAATCAATTACTTTGACGTTATGAACATTTTCAAATTTACTTAACGAGATTTGTGTTATTGAAAACCATTCTTGATTTATGGATTTTCGAGGCATTCGCGCATTCCATCTATCTATATATGTATATAAACATCAATGTTTGTCTCTCTTTCTGTCTGTCTGTCTTTCTGTGTGTCTGTCTGTCTGTCTCGAATAGGCTCCTAAACCACTAAACCGATTACGATGGAATTTTCAGGATTTGTTGTATGCATGTCCGGAAAGATTACTGTGAAAAAAAAGGGAAAAAAACCTCTAAATAATAATATTCGTAATTACGATTTTATCGACGCGAAAGTATGAAGCACCAGTGTGTAGTTAAGGAAATGTTTACGTTGGTAACCAACTTGCACGCACGCATTGGCAACGTACAAATACATTACGTACCACTCATACCAACCTGACATACGTACCACTCATAACAATCCTACATATCTATATAAATCAATGTTTGTCTGTCTGTCACGTTTACGTTCCTATACTTTACTATAATTTAATTTGATTATTAAGTATTAATTTGAAACTGAAACATTCACTTATCGAAACGCGTCGAGAAACATAAAACGGGTTCAGCTAAGTAGTATTGAATAAAATATTTTTGACAATGCCATGTTGTACGAACATTCTTATTGTTCATTCCTGTGTACAATATTCAGATAGATAGATATGGCGAGGAGATAATTTATTATTATTTATTTTTACATATTTACTAGGAAAGTCTTACAGGTAAACCCCAATGCGCCTTCCTGGCCAATTACAAACAATGCAGAATTTTAGTCGTTGAATTACGAGACACTGGAAAACTCGCAAATTAACGAGACATCTATAAATTGTACATAAATTTGGCAAACTCTGATAGGAAACGATCGACCTGGAGTCACAAATATCCAAATCTGACCAGCAGCACTACAGATTTACTCAGAAAAATTATTTTCAATCGAAGTCAGCTCATGGGATCGAACCCGGCGCCTCTCGGTATTAAGCAGAAACTTTACGACCGAGCTATGCTGTGGCTAATGAGATGAATTCCTATCATCCAGTTTTATTGTATAATGTACAGTTTATGTACAGTAGTTATTCAAAATTAAAGCAAAAATATTAAATTTTAATATAAAAAAAATTTCACAGCGAAATCGCAGTGAAATTTACTTCAATTTACTGATAACATAGAATATTTATAAATCTCTTTAAATTTTCTTTCCAAAAAATTAACCTTAAACTTCCTTTTTATCAAATTATACCATATTATCGAATGTAAAAATAATTCCATGATAATTCGTATCTCAATATTACGAAAAACTTAAAATATAAATGGTATGAAATAAAATTTGCATAATTTTATAAATATTTTGAAAACGAAAATGATACGCTGTGTTATTTATTGAGTAAAATTTTTACAGTATACATACATATGTACATGCTATGTATTTTTTAATTATATTATAAAAAAATATAGAGTGAAAAAAGAAATAGTTAAAGGCGTTTAAACAATTAAAATCTGACATAGCGAGAGGGTGGCAGATACATAAATAAATACCCCAACCTAATATTAGACGTCAAGAAAAACGATAATGTAATATTTTTTAAACGTCTCTATTACTACTTATTTTTCACCATCGTATTGGCGAATTTGATTTCCACATATATTGATGACCAAACCGACTAAATGTGAAAGTTTCAAAACGAAGAGTGTGGATAAGAACCCAAATTTCGTCAGACAAAAAAATCGAAAGCAAACTGATAAGAGGCTTATAATTATGTATGTCTGAAATATTTAACTATAAATTGAGAGTTCATTATATCGAGATATTTATTGGGGGTAAATTATTACTAAATAATTTTTTTTTGTACCACAACCAAGCAAGATCTTAAAAGAAATTGTGATTTTCTTAAGGTCACTTTCGACCCGTCGAGAGCAAATCGGTGATATTTAATTCTCATCAATCAGTCAAAACAATTATATGTGACTCATAGCTACATGGTGATGAATAGAGAAAAATCCTTTTTTTTTGTGTTTTCTGGATAAATCGGACATCGTTACAGGTCACTGCTAAAAATCAACCATTATATAAATCAAAGCAGTCTTTATATGACGTAATTTTTTCACTAAGTCCATCGGAGGAAATCCTAAATTTGCATTTGCGCTCTGGCTGATCTGATGTATGTACCTATACATATGTATAATATCTACATGCATACTTATTATGACGTATTATATGTATAATACGACGTGAAAACGTACAAAAGCGAGATCTCACAGTCAACCACCCCACATTAAAATTTCGAATCGACATTTCCATTACGCGTATCGAAAGCAACGAGGGGTGTGAGAGAGGAAACGGGTGGGAAAAACGACTGAACGGGTGGGGTGGAAGGACGGCAGGGGGATGGGTTTTTTCCCTCCTTCTCCTCCCACTTCCCCCGACGAAACCTTCGATCCCCTCACCCGGGACAGATCACGAATTCAATCATACCGCAGCGAGTGTAGTAGCTGTGTTGCGGAGCACTTGCCTTCCGGCGGATTAGCAATTCAAATGCCTTCCGCTGTTTCAGCAACCGCCGCCGTGCTGCTTCCGTGACTCATCATTTACGTGACTCTTTATTAAAACGCGAGCGCCATTTATTGAATATTTTCGCGTTGTCGTCGCGCGAAACGAGCGCGACGATAGCGGAAGCGCTCGTGCGATGTCTGGTGGTCGTGACGTGAAACACTCGTGAGCTTTTCTCCGTCCCAAAAGAACAAAAGGCTCAACTTTTTAGGTGTTTCGGTATTTCTACCTTTCCCTTCCCCCATTTAGGGGCCAAAATCATCACTTAATCATTTATTTTTATTGTCAAATTCATATTTATTATTTTTTTAGAATTTCATATGAATTCATTGATTTTCGACATTAGCATTCCGTCTGCCAATTATAATTCAGGTAGTGATTGGCTCCGGAAACATAACATATAAAAGCCTCTTATTGTGCGTTTAAAATAAATAAATATATATCGCGTCATTGTAACGCAAAGATTCCAAAGACTCTATCGTCATCATAATTTCCTTTCCTTTTGGGCATGCTTGGGTATAATTCCCTTGAACTTCGGAGAAACTTCTCATTAATTCGTTTCGTTCTCCTGCTCTTACGTGGTAATACGTCATGCCCGTTGTTGCTGGAGCAGTTGGGACTTTATGTCCCTAATCACTATGTGCGTGGTAGACATCATCATTTGCTGGCTGTACCTCCTGCCCGCACAGTCCTTTTTCGAATGGCTCCTATTCCAAGAGCTATTCGACTTCTTAATGAAATCGTTGCTGCCGAGACTGAATGTGATATTTTCCACCTTAGTGAGCGTAAATTGTCGGAAATTACTCTAACCCATTTATCTGGTAGTCTGCGCTCATCATTATTTTCATGATTGATTGTGATTTATGAGTGAAATTTTGATTAACTCTCTTCCATTTGGGCCTTACAGGGATGTTTTGTATTTGTAGTTATTTCTTAAATATTTATTGAAACTTGCTGTAGGTGCAAGGCATTCCTTATGCTATATTTATTTGATATTTTTACTTTATCTGTTATTATTAAATGCTATTTTTTATGTTTATGTATGGATGTATTTATGTTTATGTTTAATTGTTATTTTTTGACCATTGTGGCGCTTTAGGAATTCCTGTTATGCCACAATGGTCTGTTTAGAATAAATAAATAATTTACAGCCATTCGCCATAATTCACAGCCATCATAATTCGCCATCATAATTATCGTCATCATAATTCACAGCCAGCCATTCCAACATGCATCCATTCGTCTCTGTTTTGGGCAGCTGTCATCCATTCCATCCCACACAATTTTCTAATAACTCCACATTATAACTTAATAATACTGACTAATTTGAATTATCTGGTCGACCTGGAGCACAAATCCAACTGACTAGCAGAAACCAGTGGGATTTGAACCCGTGACCACTTTGTGCAAAGCATTATATGTAAAGCACTAGTCTATTCTGCTGGTTAAAAGAAATATGATACATAAATCCAAAATTATGAGTTGTATGAAGCCTTATATTAGCTACACTCAAGTTCGGGTTGCACGGACATGATTTAAAGGTAATTGTATAATATGAACAACCCAAGCTTTTACATTTGGTCATATAAAGAAATTCTTAATTAATTTTAAATTTTTGTACTATGATTATTTTATTTTTATTTAACACTAATAAAAATCTTGTTTTAATATTAACAATCATCCATTACTTTGCCGTACCGCGCACCTGAGTCAAATTCACACATACCAATCAACGCTTAAAAAACAACGTATTTTGTTTTTCATACACCTCAAAACGCAAAAGCTTTCGATCTTATATTTTGCGTGAAAAAACCCAACCATATTGTATTTATCACGAAATTAACGCGGCATTTTAATTAAGTGGTTGGTGATAGCTGCGTCCGGTTGTGGTTGGTGATAGCTACTCACAATAAAATATATTTAATTGCGATTTTCAACATTTTTATTTATTATAACTAGCCACTTCTTACTTCACTTCGATTTTTTCGTGTGACGAAATTCGGGTTATTATCCGATCGTTTTCAAACTTTGCCATTTTGCTCAGTTTGGACATCAATATATGTGGAAATGAAGTCCTCCATTACGATGGTGAAAAATAATCGTAATAGACACGTTTGAAAATACTCCATCATCTTTCTCGGTGACGTCTATCGTCCACATTGTCGCATTTTTCCACACTGTTCCCATCGTTTTTTCCCTTTTTGCCACCATCTCGCTATGACAGATAATTGTTTAAACGCTTATAACTTCTTTCTTTTTTAACTTTAAGTTTTTCTTGTTTACGAAAAAAAATCGTATTTAAAAATTTTTACTTTTGTATAATGTATTTAAAAAAGTAATTGGATATTACTTAGATAAATGCAGAAAAAAGTGGGAAGAATATATGTATGCACCTATGTATATACACGCATACATACATATATAATTTGAATAAAAATACGTTATGTTTAATTCAAATATTGCCGATTAAAATTTATTAATTGCGGGTGAAATGCATGTTCAATATCTGTCTGATTTTCCAATTTCTATATACATAAATAGAAATATTTCGATACAAATGGAACTATTTCGATATAAATGTAAATAGTCTATTTAATAAACCATTTTCAAATTCTATTTAAATACATACTCCGAATAGTTTGTTCGTACTAAAAGTTGATATTAATAATTATGTACATACATACATACATAAATTTTGATGAGAATTTTTTTTCAAGGACTTATTCCAAATTACTAAGCATGGAGAGATAAAGTCATCTTAAAAACAATAAATCAATTACAAATTATTTATTTATTTAGAATTTTTGCCAGTGTCTTTACAATAGCCCAAAACGACATTGTGGTCAAACATTTAAATAACAAAAATGTTTGGCCTTGTGGCCAAACATTTTTGTTAACCATTTTAGTTGAAAAGGTTGTAGGTTTTCAAGGTTATTTGAAAATACGTCGACGTGATTCGCTATCAGGCTGAGGCAGTGAGTAGCTTTTAGCAATAGGTGAATCAGCCAGGATCTGTAAATAGTTCTCGCCTTGACTTCCTGGAACAAAGGATGGGCGCGAGACACGTGGAAGCATATGGGGGCCCATAGTTTCATCTCCTCAAGCACCGAAGGGTTTTCGATCTTACCTCTCAACAATTTACATAACTACAGATACCAGCAGCAAATCTCTACTAGAAGATAGGGATTCATAACCCACAGCTCCTTGAACAAATACACTTGGAAATATTGGAAATAGTAAGAGATAGTAGCCAAATTTTCTCATGTACAGATGACGAAAATCTTTCTTTGTATTCGTTCAATCTGTATAGAATTCCCTAGGATTCCAAATACCTAATTCCTAATACTAATACTTCCAAATTCTTAATACTTCCCTAGGATTCCAAAATAAGGATCCAAACTTGATATGCAGCGTACTAATGCGTTATAAAGAAGACGAACTATTCTCATATTGTTAAAATTATTACATTACAATTATGCATAACAAACAACCAATCCAAAATTATCATTAAAAAAATTCGGGTGTGACCAACCCATGACTTTATCTATGTATTTGAGGAATATAAGAAGGTTTACAAAACAAAATTTGATATTGAACTAATAACTATGATAGCGATACAAATTGATCGCAAATATATGGAAACTTGCACAAGACAAAAATTCTACTTCCGGTTGTCGGATTTTGTTCAAATTTTTTTTATTATTTAAAATCAGTATAATTATTATACACATTAAATATCAAGAGGATAAAAATAATTGAAAAGGTCAAAATAAAATAATGAAATATTGTTTTAAAAAAAAAATACTACTTCCGGTTTACGAAATCTGACCAAAACGTTACCAAATCTAAGTTAGTACATAAACAACGCAAATATAAATTTTCAGCTTAATACGTTCAGGGGTGTGGACAGGATCCAGGCGACAACATTTTTGACCTTTCTAGGAGATAAAAATCCCACTTCCGGTTTATTAAATTTTTTGGTTTTTTTTTTTTATCACATTGATAGAAGAATTATACTTGAATTTTTTCGTGAAGAGCACATATGTGTAAGGGGTTGAAAAAAAATAGTGGAAGAAAAATCGAACAAGAGTAAACTGCCACTTCCGGTTGAGGGACGCTTACCAAATTTTATAAATAACTTGGTATTATGCTTTAACTTCTAGATATGAAATTTAAGTTCAATAAACCAAAAGGTTTCTGAGAAAAACATAAAAAGCCTCGATTCTCTAGAGTGAAAGTACTACTTCCGGTTCAGATAAAAATATTTAAAAAATATAAGGTTATAAAAAAATTTATATTTATTACATGTAAAAATAATTTAATCCGATTAAGTTAGCGGTTTGGGAGATAATCGTATTCAAAAACTTAAAAAAAAGAGGACACCTATAAGAGGAGGTACCATTTCCGGTCAACTTAAAAATTTGAAAAAAATTAGCGTCGTGTCGATAAGAATTTTAGTAACCGATACTAAGTTTCGGTTCGATAGGACTAACGGTGTTCAAAAAATCCCCAAAATGCACGGACACACAGGACACACACAGACACACAGACACACACACAGACACACAGACACACAGACAGACTCACACACACAAATTTTTTCTAGATCATGAAAACGTGATCAATAATCGATTCTGAGTTCGAATCAGTCAAAATCTCGAGTTCGAATTTTCGCATGATCACAAAACTTCATCTATTGTTACTACGTACATAGATAAAGTAACGAGTTCGAATTTTCGCATGATCACAAAATTTCATCTATTGTTACTACGTACATAGATAAAGTAAAAAACAGCAATGGGCCAAGATTATTCAGGTGCGCCTGAATATGTGATATACTCATCCGAGCAGACTTTACCATAACTGACAAACTATCTACGATTAGACAGGAGGTAAAGAGTTTTGTAAGATTATTTTAAAATCCAATGCTAGCCAATTTTTACGAACTAGTATTTCATGATTTGCTTTATTACAAGCTTTTTGAAAATCAGAATAAATAACATTAACCTGATATCCTGAATCCAAGGATGTTTAAACAAGGTTAGATAGTGATAAAAGGTTAGTTGTCGTGGATCGTGCAGGGCAAAAACCATGTTGCTGATCCACCAGTGTCTGTTTAGAATGATTGAATATATATTTCAAATAGTTTCGCTAGTTCTGAGACATGTGTATGTACAGTAAGGCTTCCAATCCCGGGATCCCGGGATCCCGGTGTTTTCTGGTACCGTGAATCCGGGTACTGAAACTAGTCTGAATACCGGGATTACGGTGCTGGCAAAATTTCTTTTTAAATATTATTTTTACAAAAATAATAAAGAAAAAACATAAAACAACATTATATAATGAAAAATGGTGGGATGAGCAATGACAGTCATAGTCCATTTGTTTTATTTGACCCGTTTTGACGCCGACTTGCCGTTCCCACGAAATGGTATCAACGGCCTGTATTGTGTCGCAGATTTTGTGCTCAACTGCAATGATATTTGTAGCATATTTTGACTGATTCGAACTCAGAATCGATCACTGATTACGTTTTCACGTGTCTGTGTGAGTGTCCGTATGTGTGTCTGTACGTCAGTGTATTTTGGGGATTTTTTGAACACCGTTCGTCCTATCGAACTGAAACTTAGTAACTCTCTTTTTTACTAGATTCTTTTCAGCTTGCTTTCGATTTTTTCCTCTGACAATATTTCGGTTCTTATCCACACTCTTTTGTGTCGATGAATAATTACTAGACGGTACAAACTATTTGTAAAAAAACGAATCAATGAAGCAAAGTGGTGTTTTTTTTCTTTATTTGATTACATTTAAGTATATCTTTTATTTACTCTTAGAAATCTAGAAATGGATGCGAACCTAAAATTTAAAGAATGTAGCCAAACTCTCAAAACAAGAACGCCAATATGAGGAGTATTTTTTGCGTGAAACATCGGGAGAGTTTGCAAAATGCAATTGAACGGTTTTGAAATAGGAAAATATGCAATTGAAAAGTTTTTTCCTTTTTTTGTTAAACATTTGATTCCCGGTGCTAGCACCGGGATCCCGGGGTTGGAAATTCCTAGCATCGCAATCCCGGTGCTGAAGTAATCTTCCGGGATTGTACTAATGTACAATAAATTGAGACATCATAATGTTTGTATGTATTTAATATTATCAAATAATATTGTAAAAAATTATACTATGAACATTAAACATATAAATATTAAAATTTCAGGTATTTTAATAAATAACATATTTCTTGAATGTATGTAATGTACTACCTGTTGGCTACGCAAAATACTAATAAAAAAACATCATTGTTCTTCTTGTTTTACACTTGGTAATATAATACTAGGTTATCTAATATTTTATAATATTATAATGGCGCCGTCGATCTATTCTATTTGAATTTATTTATAGTTACAATATATTACCAACGATGAAAATTGATGTAACGATAATGTCAACAAGTTCCCAACTCTTCGCTAGCCTCAAAATAATAATAAAGAAGAATAAAAAAAGGAATCGGTTAATATCATAGCCTTAATGCGGGAAAAACTTCCTCTTGCGGTTAAAACTTCCCCATAATAGTGCGGCCCGGCCCGCTTTCAACTTTCGTCGTGAAGTTCAAAAAAAAGATCAGAAAAAAACTTGGCATCTCATCCATAAACATTGAAGCTTGGCGTCTTTGTAAAATTAGCAGTTTAATCAATCGATAAATAGCCCCGTCTTTTTCTCTATCGACAACAACTTTTCACATTATCCGACGAACACGTCGACGTTTATATACTTTTAAACGAAAATTTAATACTTACCAGTTGTTTGGAATATTAAAAGTTTAATTGGGCTTTTTACAAGATGCAAAGTGTGCGTTTAATTAATTAGATTAATCTTTTATAATCTCACAAAAGCCTTTTGCTTTGCCGCTTCGAACCTCTGGTTTTAATGGTGGGGCAATTATGAAAAACACTACTTAATCAACGAACCTCCAAGATTTTACGTTTATTTTTTAATTTTTGATACGGTGGATACTTCGAAAGGAATTCAATTTAATTAAAAATGTTTTCTTTTATATTCATGACGTTTGCTTTGCAAGGACCCGTACTACCGACATCTATGGAAATCCTCCAAATACATTATGAATTTTTGTGCAAGTGAATTTTGTATAGTTGGAAATTATGTACATACACACATCCAGACATCGTGTTTAGAATTTATTTAATATTTATTTTGAAAATTGAATGAAAGTTTTTTACTTTTTTTCAGACAAATATGTATGTACATATTTGGTTCGAATTGAAAATTTTTATTATTTATTTCACCTACTTTCATGCTACATATAAAACTTCATTCACTTATGAGGTTAATGTTTTGATGTTCACGTCATTGCGAGCAAAGTTAAAACGTTGAGTATGCTCGTACTATCAGAACTTTATGAGAATTGCGTGCAAACTGAATTAGTGAAGAATGGCTGGAATTGCGCAAAACTAGCACTGTTTACAATAATTGTCAAAATTATGCGCAATATCTTTCGAGCCACTTTTCAAAGTCAGTACAATTTTCGCGTCGTCCTTCAAAATGCTTTGAATTACATTTAAATAATTCAAATGTAATTCAAGTAGTTTATTTTTGAAAATCAGTAAAACAAAATCTCCATATAGAATTTGACAATACATACATATGTACATAATTGATATACTTACATACACAGGCTACAAATAAAAAAAAAGTATCATTTACTTTATGACTAGTGCATTATTTATCGAGCGACCAAAAATAAGTCAATAAACATCTTATTAAAATTAAATAGTCAATACATTTTAAATGGAATGTCCCATATATAAACGGGCCTTCAGCTTACAATTTTCTGACTGTCAACTATTTAATAAGACAATTTATTATGTGATTATAAACATATATTTTATGATATATGTACATATGTAGTTTTATTTTTATTTTTATTTATACAGTTTACAAATTTTTGCAGCATTTTTAAACATCAATAAATTATGAGATTCTGTTAACTCATTTGCGAGAAATGGGACAGGATTACAAATTTATTTGAATCATTTCCAATGAAATAAGATACATTGAGTCACATATCCATAAAAAGAGTCACATATCCAAGGTCTGGGCAGCAACAAAGCGAGGTATAGAACCCGTGACCACACAATCGAAGTATAATATGCTAACCACTGATCTATGCTGCTGGTCAAACTTTAGTTATAAGAATTATAAAAAAAATCCACAATAATCAGTGTACATGTACATATAAACTTATAAACAAATAGAAATGTCCAATATTTTCTAGACTCTGAACATTATGATATGATATCGTCTATTTCATTTATAAATTAATCCACAGATTATGATATAGTTTTTATGTTCTACCAAATATCCGTTCATTGTGGTTGGTTTTTCTGATTCGAATGGTTGAACGGAGCTTTCTTCTTTCGAATGCGTGTCCAATACAATGGACCAAAATATGTATGTACATCTACATGTACATATATGTATATGAATGTATGTACATATATCTACAATCGTATTCTGTGGAAAAACGTCGGTAAATGTTCGTATGTTACGATAAATTTTGAGTTCTGAAACTGTGCCGTTTTTCGTGTGATGTTTCGCGTGAACCGTTTTCAGACGGTGAGAAAGGTTGACACGAGAGTGTGAGGCTTGGGATGATGTGGGAGGTTTCGGGAGAGTCTCCCATTCCTCTCATTATTGTTCACACGTTTCTGTAAACATTATCTGAGTTTCATGTTTCTCGGCTACAATGTTTGACCACAGTTGGGGTAGGCTGGGATAACTGGGAGCGTGTGGGTGGTTGGGTGGATGTGAGATCGCGTCAGGGTGATAATTGCGTACGAAAACGATCGCTTGACTATATGTACATAATATGTGCATACATACATACTACATACATAAATACAACAATGATTTTAAACTAAAAAGTAAAGTCTAATTTTATATTTGTTCTAAATTTTAGCGTTCCGGTTTATTTTGGAAGCTTCGTAAAATTCTAAATAAATAAAATTCCGCAACTCATTGTAAAAATCAAAAAAATATCGAAACCATTTATATAATATTTTTATTATAAAGTTTAAAAAAATTATATATATTTTGTAACTTATAATTTGTATTAAAGTTACAGAATATATTTAATTAGTAATACCATTTGCAATACGATAAAATCATTTGTTTGTGTGTGCGTAAATTTACCATATTTGTTTATTTCGAATTCAACATTAAATCATATAATGTATGTACATACAAATACATATATTTTTTTGCCAAAATAAATAGATACTTGAAGAAATGTTGTATTGAATATGTTGTGTGAGATTTCGAAATATCTTTTGGTGTCCGTGTGTTGTTCGGATCTATTTCTCTATAAAAGCCAGTTTTCCTTTCAGCGAAGAAAATGGAATTGTTGGAATTGTGGTTGGAATGATAAAAAAGCTGATTCAAGTGCCAATCAGAGAGCGCTTATGTATCTCAACTGAATGGAAATAAGCTGATTGAACTGAAACCTTTCATACGAAATTGAGAAATTTGATGTCTTTATATATTCGAAAGTCCCAAATTCTCTTTTTGTATGATTATATTTCCATTATATATATGTGTAAAGACGGTAATCTTTGTGTGTATGTGTTTTTTGTGTTAATATATATGTATGTAATGTATAATATTCAAGGTAGCGAGGTCAATGACCGAGGTTTGTTTATACACAATTGTGGGTATTTGGTTTTGTAATTAAATATACATACATATGTAGTTCACAAATCTTTTTGCTTACGTCACGCGATGTAAAAATACGTACTTTTCATACTATCCGATTCCAATTCGGATTTAAACTTCGGATTTTATAATTTTATTATTATTTTTTATTGCATAATTTAATTGGCATAACCGATTCCCGATTTCTGTTTCAGTTCCGATTCCCATTAATTATTATTATTCATATTGTAACTTTATTTTAAATCATGTATCAATCCGAAAGCAGTCGTTGAAATTTCAACGGGCATAAAACTAGTCAATAATAACAATACTTATACACTTGTGAAGAGTCACGGTACAACAAAATTTCTATACCCTTCAGTATTCGAAAAATAAATACAAATAAAGGTAAGTTTTTCTTTTTCTTTTGAAAACAAAAAACATCCAAATCACATACAAAAGGATGTAAACGTGCTTTTATCTTAAAATCCTCGTTACCTCCATAGAAGCGTAACGGTTAAAACAAAAGAATAGGCGTGAGTGGGTTTCGGAGTTGAAATAAATACGAGCACTTCTGAAAAACCTATTATTTTTATATTTTATTTGTTAGTTTCCGCTCTTTAGTCTTCTTTGCCTTTTTCCATTATACCGAAAGATAAATTACATTATAGATGTGGACAGATTAAGTGTTTCCATCCTATCTGATTAATTATGAAAGCGCAAATTTGATCTCGCCTGTTTCCACTGTATAAGTACATACATATGCATGAATATACAGATATTCGCTTTTCTTAATATATGTATGTATGTATGTACATACAACCTACATTCAATTTGAATGTACCGCTTGATTAGACATTTTTGTAAATTAAGTGTTGCAAGAATAAAAACGAGTTATTTTTACTTTATCTATGTACGTAGTAACAAGAGATGAAGTTTTGTGATCATGCGAAAATTCGAACTCGAGATTTTGACCGATTCGAACTCAGAATCGATCACTGATCACGTTTTCATGATCTAGAAAAAATGTGTGTGTGTGTGTCTGTGTGTGTGTATTTTGGGGATATTTTTAATACCGTTAGTCCTATCGAAACGAAACTTAGTATCGGTTAATGAAATTCTTATCGACACGTCGTAATTTTTTTTTAAATTTTTAAGTTGACCGGAAATGGTACCTCCCCTTATAGGTGTCCTCTTTTTTTTAAGTTTTTGAATTCAATTATCTCCCAAACCACTGACTGAATCAGACCAAATTTTTTTTAAATATGATAGAAATAATTATTATTATAGCCATATATTTTTTAAATATTTCTATCTGAACCGGAAGTAGTACTTTTACTCTAGAGAATGGAGGTTTTTTATGTTTTTCTCAAAAACTTTTTGGTTTATTGAACTGAAATTTCATATCTAGAAGTTTAAGCTTAATACCAAGTTATAAATAAAATTTAGTAAGTATTTGTCAACCGGAAGTGGCAGTTTACTCTTGTTCGATTTTTCTTCCACTATTTTTTTCGACCCCTTAAACATGTGTGTTCGTCACAAAAAAATTCAAGTATAATTCTTGTAGCAATGTGATGAAAATAAAAAAAAATTATTAAATTTTATAAACCGGAAGTGGGATTTTTTTCACTTGTGTTGTGCCCACTACTCTGTCCACACCCCTGAACGTATTAAGCTGAAAATTTATATTTCTATCCTTTATGTACTAACTTAGAGCTGGTAGGGTTTTGGTTAGAATTTGTAAACCGGAAGTAGTATTTTTTTTTAAAACAATATTTCATTATTTTATTTTGACCTTTAAAATTATTTTTATTTTCTTGATATTTAATAAGTATAATACTGGTAGTGATTTTTAGTAATAAAAAAAACAAAATCTGACAACCGAAAGTAGAACTTTTGTTTTGTGCAAGTTTCCATACATTTGCGCTCAATTTGTATCGCTATCATAGTCATCAGTTCAATATCGAATTTTGTTTTGTAACCTTCTTATATTCCTCAAATACATAGATAAAGTCATGGGTTGGTCACACCCGAATTTTTTATTTTCTTTTCGATATTACTTAACACGGGAACGTACATTTGTGTGTGTACCTCCGAACCAAATCGATAAAAAACTAGAAACCGCAAAAATAGGATGACGTGACCGGAGTAAAATATTTTCCACACGTGATCAACGTAAACTTACCACCCATATTATAGTTTAACTAGTATTGTGCCCGTTGATTTCAACAGGGATCCAACCCGTTCACCCAGTCGAAATTATGAATTAATGTGTGTGTGCCTTCGTGAATATGTGTATGTGTGTCTTCGCGGATGTGTACTCCTGTCGCTGACGTCACCCATCACTCGGCCTGACGTCATGCATGTCAAACGCTCCCCCCCCACTTCCCCGCATCTCCTTAACCACTTGAACATGCGAACCGCTTGACTCTGATTGGCTGTGCACCTCTGTGACTGATTGGCTGTCTCCACGCGTCTGCTACATACCCACAAACATACATACATCTTATGACATACTTTAGATAACAAAATCAGAACATTCAATATTAATCTACATATGTACATATAAGTATAATAATATACAATAGCTAATATTATAATATTTAAAATATATAAAGCGAAATCGAATAAATACACCGAATTATTAATAGAAAATTGATAAGTAGTGACGCCACCCCATAAAACCCATATCTATTTCCAGCTTTATTCGTGAAAAAGAAAATGATCTGTCGCTAAATGAAAACGTTTGGGTAAGCACTTTGTGGTGCCAAAAGGCTATTTTTAGAAAATGTGTTCAAAGAATCTCGTCATCTTGTAGTAATCTGAATATACAATACATATGTATTTATGTATGCTTGTATATGTATATGTATGTGTGTATGTACATTTGTTCAATACCACGACATATGTATAATATAATATAATCATATATATAAATACGGTAAACTGTGTGTGTGTGTGTGTGTGTGTGTGTGTCCTAACGCTGGTCGAACATAATGAATCAATCGATAAAAAGTCTAAACTTTGTATGCATTCATTTCGTCAAGACTTTGCCGCGTATCGAACCAGTGATCTCAAAATAGCCTCATATAGGTCTTAACTGAGCTTAACGGTCACTAACACCACGCCGAATCCAATTCTTCAATTAATTGAAAAATCGTTCTCGCCATATAAAAAATACGTAATTATACTAATTTTATTTACCGAGGTTTTGAACCATTTTTTGTTTTTTTCATATAAAACAATTGAATATATATTTTTAATCAAAATTAATTTATATTTTAACGATATTTGAAAAATAAAATTAATTTCAGAACGCAGTGTCGATCCTTACCCCTCACGCCCAGAGCAATTACGCTGACCACTACACCAGTCTCGTTTTCAAAAATGCTCTAAATAACGTTTATATTCAATAATCGTACAGAACGTATGGGGAACCAATCAAAGCCGAGTATTCGCGTATCTTCGGTAGTTGTCGGAAGCAGTCGATTTTCATTTCGTATTTTATTTGATGTTTGATTTCAGCATGGTAAATGGGTTGCGTACCACTTCGTAATTCGTAATTTCGTGTATCAATTCCTTTCCGAAACCATATATTTCGATTTCGATTTGAAATTCGATTTGCAATTTGGTGGCCGGGGTGTTTCAATTCCAGATCCCGATTACTGTTTCAATTCCGGATCCCGATTTATTTTTCAGTTCTAGATCCTCATTCCTTTTTCATTTCCAGTTTTGGATTCCTTTCAGTGCATAACCGATTCACGATTTATGTTTCAGTTCCGATTCCGATTAATTATTACTATTCATATTGTAACTTTATTTTAAATCATGTATCAATCCGAAAGCACTCGTTGAAATTTCAACGGGCAAAAAACTAGTATATATGTATGTATAATATGCGAACTTTTCTCTTTTGTACGTTTCGGGCAAAATAAGCTCTGAAATATTTCGAATGTATTTTCAACAAAATTGAAATCCCACAACACCGTTCGACAATCAATACCTGTCGCTGATTTGTCACATGTTACCTGAACTCTCTAGAGGTGGCCGTTTTGTCTTTGTCGATGGATCATTCCTAACTCAATATGTTATTTATTATGTATAGTGTGTCGTCAATATAGCATATGTAGATTTTAAATACCCCGTCAGTATAAATCTATACCACAATAATAATATAATACATATACATACATATGTAGCTTGATTCTTGAATAATGAACCTCGAAAAGAAATTATATTCGATGATTACACGCCGTTCCCGGTAAATGATTATGACTAAAATTAAAAGTGCATTTAACGAAAGTCGCGTGTTTTAAACTTTTTGTGGCTCAAAGTTATAATTTCGTTTGTGCACGAAAGTATACTTACTGTCAAAGTAGGGGAGTGTTACTGAGGTGCGGCTCAGTAGAAAACTTTCCCTAATATTCACATGTTATATAATCATATTGTATACGTGGCCTCGCCTTAGGATTTTTCATGTCAACGCGTCGTAAATTTGTCAAATCAATTGTTTATTAAAACTAATTCAAAATTTATGCAGCACGAGCGGAAAAATTACAGACCAGCTAAGGAAAACTTGCCGTGTCGTCAGGTTGATAAATATTGTAATATTCGGCCCAATTTGCTATGCTGATATGTATGTATGTATAGTAGAAACTCATTCGTGAGATGAAGTTTTTAACAAACTTTATTATTGAAATATCTATGTATATACATATATGAAATTGAATGTCTGTTTGTCTGTCTCTCTGTATGTCTGTCTCGTATATGCTCCTAAACCACTCAACCGACTATGATGAAACTTTCAGGATTTATTTTATGCATTTTCGGGAAGATAACTGTAAAAATTGCCCAAAAACGGGAACGGAAATGGGAAAAACGGGAATGAGTGTCATAGAAACTTTGGCTATGAAAATGATTGTATTTCATGAAATTTGTTTTTGTAAGTCTAATTATTATATATAGTATTTGTATGAAAAGAATGTGAAGACAAGGATACACGCAATATTTAGATCTGTTTTGGTAAGAAATTTTATAGAAAAATTTTTTCACAATGCTCAATTATAAAATGCTCAAAGTTTAATATATTTATCTACTATCTTGTCACACTTCTATTATTCATAATAAAAATATTATTGATTGTTTTAATAAAAACACAAAATTACAAAGTACATATAATATATTTTCTTTTCATTAAATCTCCTTACAAAATAAATTTATTGAGATCCTTATACTTAGTTTTTTTAAATTTGGTTGAAATGATACGAGATTTACCCTTAAGTCTGAAGCTGGATTCAATGAATTTCTATATTTGTCTTATTAAAATATATGAAGAGAAAGCTCTCTCAACCAGATCAGTGCTAGTAAACGGCGATAGAAATTTAAGCGCTATGTCATAAAGCTGTTCATATTCTTCACTAATAACCTAGCCAAAAATTAATAACCTTATTTATTTCGAATTCAGTTTTTAAATGCTATAATTTGAAAGTTCAATCAAGTTCTACTTTTCCTTGGCAGCTGTCCGAAAATTTTCATTATCAAAGGGGTTTGAAATCAAATTCTTTGCTTCTAAAAGGTTTCGGGAAGCACTGCGTAAAAGACGATTTCAGCCCTATTTAATATTCAATTATTTTTTCACGTATATCCCGAGACATATGACTCTTGTTTTCAGATAAGAAATTATGTACATAAGTTTGATAATTTCCGATACATAAATTCCAAAAATCTAATTTTCTAATCATATGTATTTTTAATTTTATCTGCAACATTAAAGATTATTATCGAACTGTCCTCAAGTATCGAATTCAAGTTATTTATTTATTGGAGCTTGAATGCGGTAAATTTAAAAATACACTCCAAAATCCATGCCGGATCTGAGGAAAATGTATCGATTGCCAGATTTTCGATCATCGACTGTACATATTGACCTCAACGATGACTAATTAAGATAATGTTTATTAATTACTAGTTGTTTTACCCGGCTTCACTCAGTATTTGTAATATAAACAGCTTAAGCATGGCGAATCTTATAGTAAATATTCATTTGTTTTTTTATTAAATTTATTTTAATCGAAAAACATATAATATTCAACCAATTGAATTGTCGTCATGGAAATTTTATTTTGTTTTCGAAGTTACGAAACAAAGATACAAACTTAAAATTATATATTAGATATAAAAATTATATATTAGATATAAAAATTATATATTAGATATAAAAATTATATATTAGATATAAAAAATCTTTATATTTTTATGATTGTAAATCATTCATTCCTGCATGTCCGCAATTACTGATTTTTTTTCGCGTACCTCCAGCCATCAACCGCGTACCACCAAGTGGTACGCGTACCACAGGTTGGGAAACGCTGCTCTAGGGAATCGAGGTTTTTTATGTTTTTCTCAGTAACATTTTGGTTTATTGAACTGGAATTTTTATTCTTTATTCTTATTTTTATCTAAAAATCCGTCAACTGGAAGTGACAGTTTACTCCTGTTCCACTATTTTTTTCGACCCTTCAACGTGTGCCCTTCACAAAAAAATTCAAGTATAATTCTTGTATCAATGTGATGAAAATAAAAAAAATATCACCAAATTTTATAAACCTGAAGTGGGATTTTTTTCTCTTAGAAAGATCAAAAATGTTGTGGCCACTATTCTGTCCTCACTCCTGCACGTATCAAACTGAAAATTTATATTTATATTCTTTATTTATTGACAAAGAGCTGAAAAGGTTTTCGTCAGAATTCGTAAACCAGAAGTAGTACTTTTTTTAAAACAAAATTTAATTATTTTATTTTGACGTTTAAAATTATTTTTATTTTCTTGATATTTAATGTGAATAATAATGATAGTGATTTTAAGTCATAAAAAAAATGTGAGCAAAATCCGACAACCGGAAGTAGAACTTTTGTCTTGTGCAAATTTCCATACATTTACGCTCAATTTGTATCGAAAATGCTCTTATAACCGGTATTTGTGAACGTATGTTTAATTATACTGTTCAACAAATCACGACTTTTTTTTGGTTCAGAGACGAGATATGACTTTTCTTATAGATTTATGCCCAGTAAACACGAATCTGGTAATAAAAAATGTTGATTGGCTCGAGATTCGGTGATTTTTCTATATCTTAGTGTTGTTCGGTCGATGTCTCAAAATCTGTCAATTCCCAGTTCAAAATGAATATTGGAACCTATAGTCGGGTATTTTATCTTTCATTTGTAGTACTTTTCAGCTTTCAAATCTCTCTAATTAGTCGTCCAGTTCAAATCAAAAGTCTAAAGTACGTATTTTCAATTGGGATTTTTTCCCACTGTTAATAATATTTTATAATGAGTATTTTCTATTGAAATATGTTTATTTGAATAATATTCTGGCTATACTATTTTTTTTTTTCGTTTAAAAGGGTTAATTAATTGGAAGTGTGCTGAATTTGAAATCGGAAAAATTGCGAGCTAAAAGCTAAAATCTGAATTGAATGAATAGGGATAATATATAAAATTTTCTATATAAGAGAATTAAATAAAATTCCAATTAGAAAAATCATATTTCGACTATTCTTGTGGATGAATAACAAAAATTCTGTTGATAACTGGCTTACCTCGATAAAATAAACGAGTTCGCCAATGCTTGGCATCATGTTTAACCGCCAGTTAGAATAACAGTTAGATCAAAATCGATTAATTAACCGCTCGAACTTTTGAGTTATTTAACTTCAATTCGTGGACGATTCGATTTTTACCATACACATCACTGCAGTGTCAATATTTTGATACGTAACACTTTCCGTTCCAAACTGTCAAATATTCACATAGAACTGAAACTGAACCGAAAACCAAAAACCCGTTTTTTTACTTGAACCGGAACGGAAAAAATAACGGTTCAAAGCCCTGCATAGAAAATATTTGAATTAATTAATTAACATACAAACATATTTGATTTAATTATTTGAGATACGAAAATTTTTATACTTATATTTATTTAATTTTAATTAAGCTTAAATTAATATTTGTAAGACGGAACACCGGCCTTCGAGAAAATATATTAAATTTGCTTTGGAGTTTTAAATTTACATATATTTAATTTGAAGAGGAAGTCAACCGTTCGCATTTCAAACGTAAAGGTCTTTTAGTCAAGATATTTTACCGTTGACTAAAAAAAGCCAAAAATAAAATGGTTAATTTTGTGATTGCCGCCAGTTTGGGTGTCTATGTGCACCTCGATCCTTAGATAAAAGTTCAATCAGATTTCTTTATTTTCCGTTGAGGCTTCTCGTTGACTTTTAAATCACCCTACTACACATTTAAGAGTCAATAGACTTGCATAGATAGCAACGAAGCTCATTTATTCCTTTACAGCTTTGTTCACAAACGGAATACAAAATAGGTTTCTTGTTGTAGCCGTTGCACTTCTCACCGTAGTATTATAACGTATTAAAAATTGTGAATCCCAAATGTGAATCGCTACCAGGAAAGAAAAAAACTGTAAAAACAAAATATTTTTAATATTTTCGTCATTTATTTTGGCTAAGAAAACACTCGTTGGGACCAGTGGCGTACAAAATATTGAAATAAAAATTAAATATCGAAAATTAAATTAAATATCAAAATTAAAATTATATTTATTAGATTGAAATTAAATATCGAAAGTTAAAATAGAACATACACAATTTAAATAAATTTTCGAGATTGAGCTAAAATTAGATCATCAACAATCATATAGAGTTAGTCGTCGACTTACAACGGTTCGACTTACGATGATGTGCATTTACGACCAAAAAAAAAAACAACGATTCTCCGAAAATTATTGTTTATAAGTCACTATTCAAATCATATGCCGCCATCACCTACATATGTACAGCTGTTATTTTAGAAAATGGTGTACTGGCGAGATTTAGTACGTATGATATCATGTCTACAGTAGCCGTCATATGTGTGTGTTAACTTTCGATATTTAATTTTAATATAATAATTATAATTTTGATTTTGATATTTAATATAAATTTTTAGTTTAATTTTCGATATTTAATTTTCATTTCAATATTTTGTACGCCACTGGGCCCAACGAACGTTTTATTAACCAAAAAAAATGCTAACGCCAACGAAAGTATGGCAGCCATCGCCGAATCCCCTCCCTTGCCTTCATTGGACCGGTATGTACCCAGCATGAGATGCAGCAAGTGGGCATAGGTTCATACTTTTTTATATGACTCATTTTATTTTGCGATAATCGTAAATAATAAATTTATTTTGCGATAATTCTATAAAAAATAGGACTGGTTACATGTTTTCAGTATCTGCGATTATTTGGTCGTATATACAAGTCATACTTAAAACTGTATGTTCTATTTTTTTCAGCTAAGTGATCGCGCGACAGAAAATCGCTAGTGCGCGCCGGGCCATAGGGAATCATACGGGTCTACGTTACGAGCCAGAATGTTAAATTACAGAAAATACAAATATCGGAAGGCTTGGATCGAAAATCGAAAGATCTTAAGTCGAAAGATAAAAAAAGGGTGCATGGTAAACGGTACATACTCACTTAATTTGCGCGAGCAGGATACAACAGGAACAAGAGGAACATGCTTTTCCTCCCGTATTCTGCACGCGCACATTAATACGGGAGGAAAAGCCTGTTCCTCTTGTTCCTGTTGTATCCTGCTCGCGCAAATTAAGTGAGTATGCACCGTTTACTATACACCATTTTTTTTGACCTTTCGACTTAAGATCTTTCGATTTTCGATCTTTGCCTTCCGATATTTGCGTTTTCTGTAATTTAGCATTCTGGCTCGTCACGGAGACCGGTACGTACGTATGTACATATGTATACCTATATTTTATTGATTATATTGAAAATGGGAAAATTTGGCAATACAAAAGACAAATAATTTCATTGACATGTGAGAGGTTTCAAGGTTAGCGGTTCAGTGAACGACCACCGTCAATCACCGTTCCCCGTCTGCGTCTTGGATACCCGTGCTTTCCTTCACACTCCATATATCAACCGTAGCAAACCGTAGCACCTTATCAATTTTGATCGATACCTCATTATGGACTCCGCAGTGCTATGACCGGATTATAGTCGTAGGGTCACTCCTCCTGTATACATATGTACATACATATTTATGTATGTACATCTATGTAATAGAAAACTGTATACATATGTACGTTTCCTCAACATTGATCCGATAGGATGTGAGCAAAGTCGTAGGGGTCGAGTTGAGTCGAGTTCTATTGCATGTACACCAATTAGATTACCACGAAGCAATATTTTTGTATATATTATTAATATGTAGCTAATAATCACAATCAATAGAAAAAATATCTGACTATTTATTCCAACAATCACTTTTAGCACAATACTAAATTTTAAGTTGAAGACTGCAAAAGCCAAAAATCTGTCGCTTTTTATTTAGCACTTGGATCTCATTAACGAGAAGGCAACAATCACTGTAATATTCAAATTTAATTGCTCAAACTTAGTAATAATAAATTTAAAAAAAATTATTTATGTTTTTTAGTGTTACAGAATATTATTTTTAAATACAATTTTATTTAATTATTATTTACAAATTAATTTAATTATTATAATTTAATTAATAAATATTTTCATTATAATATTTATTCAATTATAGTTTTGGACCATAGTGGCATAACAAGAAGAACCTAATGCGTCACAATAGCCTAAATTTGAAAAAGAGATGAACACAATCATCACAAAATTCATCACATTGATACAAGAATAATATTTGATTTTTTTGGAGAAGAGCACACATGTTTAAAATATCCCCAAACTACAGAGACACGCACACAATTTTTTTCTAGATCATGAAAACGTCATCAGTAATCGATTCTGAGTTCGAATCAGTGAAAATTTCGAGTTTGGATTTTCGCATGATCATAAAACTTCATGTATTGTCACTACGTACATATGTACATAGATAAAGTAAAAACAAATGAATATTCAAATAAATTTAAATAAAATAAAACTATTCAAATAAATTTAAATAAAATAAAACTATTCAAATAAATTTAATAAAATGTTTACTATTAGATTAGCCATATTTAAGCGGCTTATATTACAAATACCGAGCGAAGCCGGGTAAAACCACTAGTATATTATATTATACTAAACTTTTCTTTAATTTTGCATCCAAAGACAGTCTTCAACAATATTTCTCGACAACATTTAAAATTTTCAATAAAATTCAACAGTCGCTACATCGTTGACTTTCAAAGAGTCGGATAAGGTGACTTTCCAAAAACGAAAAATAACTATTGCTTCTGTGTCGTTCGAGCAAACGACCCGGGATATCCTAGTACGCAATACTAATAATTCTTCTCATTTTTGTATCCACTCGAGCAATAACACCGAACGCACCACAAAAAGCAATTGAGGGTTTTCCAGAGCCCAGGGGAGGCTTATCTCGACAACTGCGCTGGCAATTCGACGAGCGTAATGTTCAAAAGAAATTATTAACATAAATTCTTTGAAAGTTGCCTTCACATTTTCGCATACGTATAACGACAAAATGTTTCTTTTCAACTTCCAATGGAAATATCTCGTTTGTTTTCGAAATGTTTCATCGTACTTTTCGAACCAGCAGCGCTACCTCGCAACTATGTAAATCACGTGTATTTTAAATCATTTAAGTACTTGAGAGGCACTCCCATTAAAGTGAAAATCTCACAGCGTATTATATGAGATTCTCTCTAGTCTCCGAAGCGTGTAAAGTCACAAATTTAAATTTACTTTACACATTAAAAATTACTATGTACCTAACTCTACAGGGTTAGTGGCGTACATATGTAGTTTTAAATTTCGCAGAAGCAACTATAGAATAAAAAAATATCTAAAATTCGTACATTTTTAATTGACTAACAAAAAATAAACAAAACCAGTTGGAACAAATTTTAATTAAAACATCAAAAAGGTGACATTTTTCTCCTCTAAATTAGAATCATAAAAAATATTTCGCCGATTTTTCGGATCTTTTTGGTTTGTCTACTCGTTTTATTAAAACAGGAAATTTTGTATTATAATTAACCGTCATACTCGATATTTGACAACTCTCTCTTTATATGTATATATACGTATTACACTTTATCTTAAAGAATATTTCTCATAAAGCTTTTGCAAGGGTATCAAGTCACACGTCTCTCACAATAAGGTTCTATACTCCCACCGTAGTTTATTCCAAAGGACACATTGTGGCTCTGTGTTTATTTTACGTGTAGCACACCCTAAAGAAAAGCACAGCTCACAGTCAACACAAATGAGACGTTTACCTTTGGGCTTCCTATTGCTAATATTTGCGGCCAAATTTGACCTTAGCAAGTTAACACACTACAGTTTATTTGACGCACGGCGTGACTGGCAAAATAAACTATTCACATTTGATTTCTGTATCCTCGTCTTTTTTCCATATAATACATACATTCATTCATGTGAATACAACAATTTTGATAGGTTTTGTACGTATTTATTACACACAGAATTTATGGCAAATCTATAAGGCAAAAGTTTATTGTTGTTGATTTTTGCGTTAGTTTGTAGGAAGACATGAAAATATGTATACTATAATACTTAGATCTCGAGCGTGAGAATATTTTCCATCCACTTTTTTTATACTATCCATGTATGTAAGATTTAGAACGCGAAAACTTCAAATTTATGGATCGCTTCAGTGAAACAGTGGCGTTTCCACGTGTAATGAAACATATCTTCAAAATTTCCATTATTATAATATCTTACTTTTTAAAAAAATAAGCAATTTTATAGAATTTACTTTACCAAACAACTAATTTTACAAAATTATATAATATATTTACTCATAAAAAATATTTCGCTTATTATCTTCAAAATAATATGTACCTGTCTATGTATGTAAGTACATGTATTTTTTGATAAAAGGTTAAAATTAGTTGATACATTTATATAAACACATGTACCAGTGGCGTACCGTGACTTTTAAAACAAGGCACTAGGATGGACATAAAAATATGTTTTTAATTTTTGAATTATAATAATCTATCTTGAAGTGCCGAGTATAATATTTAATTATTTTGCTTGTAGTATTGTGCTTGTATGCTTGTATTAGTAGTAGCCTACTTTTCTTAATAACATATTTTTTGTCTTCAAAAATTAATCTTCTGAATAATTTGTCGAACATTCAATCGAGAATACAACATTCCAAGGACTCGTTATTTGTTTCCGCGCTCCACACTGATTTGTTCTGAGGGAATTGTATCACGAACCAAGTCCCTTGCCATATTTATATAGTTAAGAATGACGTTTGATAGACACAAATCAGAATATTTTTAAAAGAAATTTCATAAATGCTTGAAAAAGCGATTAAATTTAAAGATATTACGACGTGTTTGTATGGATATTACAATGTGTGGACCATGAGGAGAGTGGGAATGTACAGGAGCGGGGTGACACGCTATCATACAACTGTCAAAAATTATAATTTCACAAATAGGGGCCAGTGAAAATGTAATTGGATATGATTTCACTGAACTATACCCTGTTTATTTTACAGCCGTACCAAAAATATTATCTCTTTTATTTTGTTACACATAAAAATACCAAACAACAAATTTTTTGTGCATAAAATTAAATGCATTTTAATTTTTAAGAACATTTAAATTTTAATTCTCAATTATTTACACAAGTATATTATGTATATATTGTAATAAATATATACTTTATATGTACATATGTATATGTATACATAAATTGAAATAGAACGTGTCCCTGAATATATAACATTTCGTTGAAATAAAATTTCGACGTCTTGAAAGACGCTCAGACACTGACAAATTTGCATAAAAACAAATTTTAGCATAATCGCTGAATTGCTGAAGAAGCATTCAAGAAAATTTCGTGCATTTTATTTTAAATGTAAGCAATATAGTACACAAAATATATACATAAGTACATATATGTATGTATGTATGTACATATGTGCTATGTACATATGTAAATGAATACATTTTTCAATATCATTCAGTTTGAATTGAAAATGATATTTTATCGATATATTATTGGTGCCAAGTTTTCGCCTCACACTTAAGTTTGACAATTTTTTCGACAATATGGAATTTTTTAATTCTTTTACCATTTTTAAAGCTCCATATACGTATATATGTACACCGGAATCGTTAATAATTTTGAAACGAAAGCAAATAAAATTTTGAATACAGCGGTTTTACAGTTGTCTTCGACCTTACACATGAATTATTTAGTTTACTTTTAAAATTACTGTTTTAGTTCCGATTCCGATTAATTATTACTATTCATATTGTAAATTTATTTTAAATCATGTATCAATCCGAAAGCACCTGTTGAAATTTCAACGGGCATACAACTAGTAAACCATAAACATGGGGATTTCGATAAAACAAATTTTAGAATACCAGGAACATATGTTGTACGTAGACATAATATTATAAAATTTAATATCTAGTATGCAATTTCGTAAGAGACTTTATAATTTTCTAATATATACGCAATTTCAGAATAGGCTTTGTAAGATTTTATGTATCTAAGGTGTGGTTGGTTGTTGTTGGTTATGTTGGTAGCATCAGCGCTTCTCCTCTACCTACGATTGTCGCTGGTGACTTTAATGCAAAAGCTCCTGAATGGGGGTCTCCACACACGGATAGAAGAGGTATATTGCTTTCAGAGATGGCTTCACAGCTGCGACTACACGCTATAAACACCGGATCTAACACCTTCGTGCGCGGGAACAGTGCTTCGGTTATAGATGTTACATTTGTACACGAATCGCTACTGGGAAGAGTTGGACATTGGGAAGTTCTTGACACCCATTCTTACAGCGATCATCTATACATCAAATTTACAATAAAAAATTGCCAAAAGAAGACAAAAAATAAAGCACTCGAAGGGTGGGCAGTCAGGAAATTGGACGCACCAGCACTCGAAGGGGCCATAGCGCTCAAGAGAGAGACTGTTTTCAATGGTATATCTGGGAGAGGGGCTGAAGAAGTTACTCAATCGCTCAACGACCTTTTCCGCTTTGCTTGCAACGCCTCAATGCCCAAGCTTGGCAGCGGCGTGCGTCGACCCCCAGTGTACTGGTGGAATGACGGGATAGCAGAACTGCACAGCTTGTCATCGCAGGATGCAACGACATCCCGACTGCGACGAGCGACGTCAAGCGTATAAAGAGGCTAGAAAGGCTTTGCGCAACGCAATCAAGAGAAGCAAATCGCAGTGCTGGGAAGAGATGTGTAACTCTGTCAACGCCGATCCATGGGGTACACCTTATAAGATTGTGAGGAGGAAACTTCGGCGATCGATAGATGATCCTTACCTCAACAACCAATCAAATCTGGAGATGATAGTTGATGGACTCTTCTCGACCCGGGAAAATTTTGACGTCATCGTCAGGAGAAATATGGACAATGATGTAACCGAACAAATACCCATCTTTACTGACGAGGAACTAAACATGGCTGCCAGACGACTACAGACTAACAAAGCCCCAGGACCGGACTGCGTCCCAAATGCAATCATCAGACGGGTCGCTGACTCAGATCCTGCACTACTACTTGCAGTCTACAACTCTTGTCTGACAGAAGGGACGTTTCCTTCTTCTTGGAAGAGACAAAGATTGGTACTTATTCCGAAGGGAAACAAGGTCCAGAATAGCCCATCTGCATACAGGCCGCTTTGCATGCTGGACGGACTCGGCAAGCTTTTGGAGAGACTGATTCTCCAGCGGCTACAGAAGTACCTTGAGGATCCTACGAAGGGACTTTCGCCACACCAGTTTGGCTTCCACCCGGGGCGCTCGACAATTGAGGCAATACAATAAACAGGTCATTGACACTGTTAAGAAAGCATGGGAGGGAAGTGTCAAAGCAAGCGGGCATGTCGTGATGATTGCACTTGATATTAAGAATGCATTCAACTCAGCAAAATGGAACCTGATCCTTGAAGCGCTCCAAAGAATTGAGACACCAGCATACTTGGAGCGGATAATCAAAAGTTATCTTTCGGACAGACAGCTGGAATACAACTGTAATGGCATTCAACGACAGCGAACGATCACGGCAGGCGTTCCACAGGGCTCAGTACTTGGACCTGCACTGTGGAATGTCATGTATGATGGTCTTATACGTGTTCCATTTCGCCCAGAGGCGAAGATAATCGCCTTCGCCGATGATGTAGCATTGCTAGTTGCGGCGAAATCTGTAGAACTCTTGCGAGCTATTTGTGAAGACTCGATCGGAAAGATAAGGAGATGGCTGTCGGACGCTGGATTGGAATTAGCAGTTCAAAAGACTGAGGCCGTGTTCTTCACCAGACGAAGGAAGTTAATACCGCCGCAACTCTTCATCGACGGGCATGAGGTGAAATATAATAGATCGATCCGATACCTGGGAGTATGGATCGATGACAAACTTCGCTTCACTGTACATACAGAAAAGGCGGCGGCAAAAGCAGCAGGAGTTGCCGAAGACTTGGCCAGGTTGATGCCCAACATAGGAGGACCCAAAACAAACAGAAGAAAACTTTATAATGAAGTAGTCCACTCGGTTCTGTTGTACGGCGCTCCGATATGGGCGGATGCAATGATAACAGAAAAGGCGAGACTCAACATAGCAAGAGTTCAGCGAAGAAGTGCGCTAAGAGTTGCTGCTGCATATCGCACGGTATCCGAAGCAGCCATCCTCGCAATAACAGCCATACCACCCATCGATCTGCTCGCAGAAGAGCGGAAAGCGGTCTACAGAGGGGAGCAAAAAAATTACTCAAAAGAAAGAACTATGTCTTTGTGGCAGACTCGATGGGATGCGTCAACTAAGGGTCGGTGGACGCATCGACTCATCAGAGACCTGAGGGTTTGGAGCCGGAGAAAACATGGTGAACTGTGCTTTCACCTAACTCAGATTTTAACAGGACATGGCTGCTTCGGAAGCTATCTGCACAAGATAGGAAAAAGAGCAACACCAGGATGTCATCACTGCAGTGCAGAAAACGACGATGCTGAACACACTGCATTCGATTGTCCAGCATGGAACGCACATAGAACCAATCTAAAAAATGAACTCGGTGTTAACTCATTAACGACGACTAACATGATTCCTGCTATGCTTGAGAGTGCAGAGGCGTGGACAGCATGCACTACGTTTGCAGTATGCATCATGCGGGAGAAAGAAGAGGCAGAACGCGATCGAGAGAAAAAAAGTCGGACTTTGTAAAATGACGAGAGCCTAGATGGCTATTCTGGCTGCCACCCTTGAGCAATACTTAATTAGTAGCCGGGTGGTAGCTGAAGAGGAGGGGGGTTTTAGTGGGTAAAAATCCCACACTACCACCGGAATTAAACACGTCGGTGGTGTCTTCTAGAAGATTTCCCCCGCCGGAAAAAAAAAAAAAAAAAAAAAAGGTGTGGTTGGTAGAATTTGTGACTTGTTATCGAAAAAATACAATTTTCTATGACACCGATATCGATATCGATTTGGATCCTTTTCTGTTCAGATTTTGATTCCGATTCATGTTTCAGTTTCGGATTCCCGTTCCAGATTCCTTTTTCAGTTAGCGACGCTCGATCGTTTCTGAGGGCGGCAGCCTAGGGGCGGCAACCTCGATTACTGTTTTAGTTCCGATTACTGTTTCAGTTCCGGATCCCGATTATTTTTTCAGTTCCGCATCCCGATTATTGTTTTTGTTCCGATTCCGGATTCATTTCAGTTCTGGATACCGATTCCTATTTCATTTCCGGTTCCGGATTCCTTTTTGTTTCAGATACGGACTCCATTTTCAGTTCCGGATACCGATTTTAGTTTCAATTCCGATTCCCGATTCCCGATTTCTGTTTTAGTTCCGATTCTGATTAATTATTACTATACGTATTGTAAACTTTATTTCAAATCATGTATCAATTTGTTTCCGAAACCACCCGTTGAAATTTCAACGGGCACAACACTAGTGTACATATATTGTTGGAGCATCGACAGACTTTAAATCTGGTCGCTAATGCAAGCAGAGGTATATATCAAGCGAACCGCGGCCACCGCCAATAGCAGGTGGACCTGTGGAGGAGTCGTCCGCACGAAAGAGTTACGGGTTTCCGAGCAGTTAAAAGGTCAAGCAGTAAATTGCGGCGGTGATCTGGCAAGTGTGCAGAATAAGGACTGGAATATACCCCTTTCTCTATATATGTATATATATATCCGAGATCAGATGGCCAGCGCCATTATCAAACCGCCATTGTTCGGAGTCGAACGATCAATTGGACAACTGGCGAATGCCCTATATACATACATACCGATATTCATATGCTCCTACGCTTACATGTAAATGCTTTGAGCAACGGTGAGTTTCCACTTTATGTAGAATAATTTTGGAACACCTCAGATGTACCAAATGATTGGACCTAGGGTTTAATGTTGTTTTGAGCGCGTGTGAAGTAGCAACGCCCAAACCCAATTTTCCGTTATACCGAGTTTCATATACGGCATAGCAATAAAATTTCCTCCCGACTGAGTCCACTTAAAAATCCGATTCAATTTAAAGTTCACAATTTCTAGATTTGATCTGATCATACAAGCGGCATTGCGTTCAAAATAAAACTTTGTACATACATACGTACATACATATGTACATATATTCGTATCTTTTACGCATTATCTCCCAGCTAAATATCAAAAGCATGCAGTTCTTCTAATCTTATCGTAGGACTTATTAATATTTAACTATTATTTAAAATACATTTATTTCAAGATTTGAAAACATTTCTCCCTCGCATATATCCTATGCAAACTTAAGCGCACTGAATCTTTCATCTACTCATCTGATCGGTTTCACAAACATAATATTGAAAGTAATAGAAAGGAAGATTTCAAATTCATCAACGGCAATCATAAAATAAGTCTAAAATCATTTATTAACGGTTATATAACGTTTTCAATAATCCAATAATCTTTATTTTTTTTTTACATACATATTTTCACATACATATATAAAAATATACCAGGAAAGCTTAACAGGTAAACCCCAAATGAGCCTTCCTGGTCCACATAATTATTACATAGATACATGTAAATCTAAATATCTGACATCTATGGTCAGTATACATATATTACAAACATCGTATTAATACGATAAATAACGATGAATAACTTTCATGTAACAATACGAATTTTATATTCGATAAACAACCACAGAGACATCTATGGTGAGCAATATGGCGAAACCTAAGATATAACAATAACTTAAGGTTCGCACCAGAAAATTGGGAAGGAACCGCCAATTTTACAGGAATCATTTCAATGAAAATCAGAAAAATTGGCAAATTCTGATAAGAAACGATCGACCTAGACAAATCAAGGTCTGGCCAACAGCGAGACTTAGCGGGGAATCGAACTCGTAACATCAAGTACGAAATAATTCAACATTCACCACTAGACCACGCTGCTCATAACACAGTATAATACAGTACTGGAATTCTGATGATTTAAAATTCATATCCGAATTCGCAGAAACGTCATTGAGAGCATGTACACATGTATGTACATACTCGACCTTAAAATTCTCCAGTGTAGAACGCATTTAGCACCATTGTGGCAAAAATTTAATCGCGCAATGTAAAACGTAATTGCATGCAAATTCTTCGGGACCTTAATGAAAATTTTACAAAAGCAAATCTCGAGCCGGCCAATTTTCATCAGGTTTGCGCCATTGTTACACTGGCGAGGTTATAAATATAAATATGGAGATTAGTTTCATTGTTTTCGACGGAGCGGATTAAAACCGTACTCCCCTCAATTTCGTTTAATACGTCGGAATTTTCCTCAATAGAAATAGAACGGTGGCGGCCTTTTCAATTTGAAAACTGTTTCGAATGAAACTCTCTTATTACGAGACCGTCTTAACGATGACGTATCTCGAGATTGAGGACAACGTCACCTGAATGTAAATTACATCCTTGGAAATATTCTCATAGCAAAAGAAGACACATTTTGCAGGCAAATCCTCGAATTCGGTGCGTCTTCATTGTTTTCGAAAACGCTCAACTTTCATTCATTTCAAAGCTCTCAATTGACGCTGTGAAGTATTAAACCATTCCTTAGGAAAACCTCTAAACATGATTGAACAGTTAAAATTAAGCACTCTCACTCAGTAGCGTAGAAAAATAAACCATTTATATTTACTTTATCTATGTACGTAGTAACAATAGATGAAGTTTTGTGATCATGCGAAAATTCGAACTCGAGATTTTGACTGATTCGAACTCAGAATCGATTACTGATCACGTTTTAATGATCTAGAAAAAATGTGTGTGTGTCTGTATGTGTGTCTGTGTGTGTGTCTGTGTGTGTGTCTGTGTGTGTGTCTGTGTGTGTGTCTGTGTGTGTGTCTGTGTACTTTGGGGATTTTTTCAACACCGTTAGTCCTATCGAACCAAAACTTAGTATCGGTTCATGAAATTCTTATAGACACTACGTAAATTTTTTTCAAATTTTTAAGTTGACCGGAAATGGTACCTCCCCTTATAGGTGTCCTCTTTTTTTTAAGTTTTTGAATTCGATTTTCTCCCAAACTACTAACTGAATCGGACTGAATTTTTTTTGCATGTACTAGAAATAATAATTTTTATAATTTTATATTTTTTAAATATTTTTATCTGAACCGGAAGTAGTACTTTTACTCTAGAGAATCGAGGTTTTTTATGTTTTTCTCAAAAGCCTTTTGATTATTCGAACTGAAATTTCATATCGATCAGTTAAGGCTCAATACCAAGTTATGTATAAAATTTGGTAAGCGTCCGTCGACCGGAAGTGGCAGTTTACTCTTGTTCGATTTTTCTTCCACTATTTTTTTCGACCCCTTAAACATGTGTGGTCTTCACGAAAAAATGCAAGTATAATTCTTGTATCAATGTGATTAAAATAAAAAAAAATCACTAATTTTAATAAACCGGAAGTGGGATTTTTTCCCTTCCGGAAGCATCCGGAAGGAAGGTCAAAATGTTGTCGCCTGGATCCTGACCACACCCCTGAACGTATTAAGCTGAAAATTTATATTTATATTATTTATGTACTAACTTAGATTTGGTAACGTTTTGGTCAGAATTCGTATACCGGAAGTAGTATTTTTTTTAAAAACAATATTTCATTATTTTTTCATTATTTTATTTTGACCTTTTAAATTATTTTAAGCGTCTTGATATTTATTGTGTATAATAAAGATAGTGATTTTAAGTAAAAATAAAAAATAAAATCATCAAATTTAATGAACCGGAAGTGGGATTTTCTCCTATTAGAAAGGTCAAAAATGTTGTCGCCTGGATCCTGTCCACACCCCTGAACGTATTAAGCTGAAAATTTATATTTGTGTTGTTTATGTACTAACTTAGATTTGGTAACGTTTTGGTCAGAATTCGTAAACCGGAAGTAGTATTTTTTTTAAAAACAATATTTCATTATTTTTTCATTAATTTATTTTGACCTTTTAAATTATTTTAAGCGTCTTGATATTTATTGTGTATAATAAAGATAGTGATTTTAAGTAAAAATAAAAAATAAAATCACCAAATTTAATTAACCGGAAGAGAGATTTTCTCGTCTTAGAAAGGTCAAAAATGTTGTCGCCTGGATCCTGACCAAACCCCTAAACGTATTAAGCTGAAAATTTATAATTGTATTCTTTATGTATTAACTTAGATTTGGTAACATTTTGGTCAGAATTCGCAAACCGGAAGTAGTATTTTTTTTAAAAACAATATTTCATTATTTTTTCATTATTTTATTTTGACCTTTTAAATTATTTTAAGCGTCTTGATATTTATTGTGTATAATAAAGATAGTGGTTTTAAGTAAAATTAAAAAATTAAATCACCAAATTTAATGAACCGGAAGAGAGATTTTCTCGTCTTAGAAAGGTCAAAAATGTTGTCGCCTGGATCCTGTCCACACCCCTGAACGTATTAAGCTGAAAATTTATATTTGTGTTGTTTATGTACTAACTTAGATTTGGTAACGTTTTGGTCAGAATTCGTAAACCGGAAGTAGTATTTTTTTTAAAAACAATATTTCATTATTTTTTCATTAATTTATTTTGACCTTTTAAATTATTTTAAGCGTCTTGATATTTATTGTGTATAATAAAAATAGTGGTTTTAAGTAAAATTAAAAAATTAAATCACCAAATTTAATGAACCGGAAGAGAGATTTTCTCGTCTTAGAAAGGTCAAAAATGTTGTCGCCTGGATCCTGTCCACACCCCTGAACGTATTAAGCTGAAAATTTATATTTGTGTTTTTTATGTACTAACTTAGATTTGGTAACGTTTTGGTCAGAATTCGTAAACCGGAAGTAGTATTTTTTTTAAAAACAATATTTCATTATTTTTTCATTAATTTATTTTGACCTTTTAAATTATTTTAAGCGTCTTGATATTTATTGTGTATAATAAAGATAGTGATTTTAAGTAAAATTAAAAAATTAAATCACCAAATTTAATGAACCGGAAGTGGGATTTTCTCCTATTACAAAGGATAAAAATGTTGTCGCCTGGATCCTGTCCACACCCCTAAACGTATTGAGCTGAAAATTTATATTTGTATTCTTTATGTACTAACTTAGATTTGATAACGTTTTGGTCAGAATTTGTAAACCGGAAGTAGTATTTTTTTTTAAAACAATATTTCATTATTTTATTTTGACCTTTTATATTATTTTTATCCTCTTGATATTTAATGTGTATTATAATTATACTGATTTTAAATAATAAAAAAAATTTGAACAAAATCCGACAACCGAAAGTAGAACTTTTGTCTTGTGCAAGTATTTGCATATATTCGCGCTCAATTTGTATCGCTATCATAGTTATTAGTTCAATATTGAATTTTGTTTTGTAACCTTCTTATATTCCTCAAATACATAGATAAAGTCATGGGTTGGTCACACCCGAATTTTTTTTTTTGAGGTGGCATAGACAAAGTACCCAAGAGATTTGTTTGTATTTTATCAAACCTTTATTTGTAACAAATAAAATCAAACAGTAACAACTGAAAAATAATAAATGAAGAATAAATAAGAAGTCGCGAAAAATGATATTGAATGCAAATAATTTTTTTTTTTATTGATAAAGAATTATCTCCTGAAGAGCACACATATTTAAAGGGTAGGAAAATATGGTAGGAGAAAAAGAGTACAAGAATAAACTGCCAAGCATGGTTGATGGATCTTCACCAAATTTATTACGTTACCTAATATTAAGCTAAAGCTTATGGATATGAAATTTCAGAAACAATGTGCCGGAGGAAAAAATAAAAAAACCTCGATTCCCTAGAATAAAAGTACTTCATAATACCGATTGAGATAACAATATTAAAAAAAATTCGGGTGTGAATAACCCATGATTTTATCTATGTATTTGAGGAATATAAGAAGGTTACAAAACAAAATTCGATATTGAACTAACAACTATGATAGCGATACAAATTGAGCGCAAATGTATGGAGATCTGCAACAAGACAAAAGTTCTACTTCCGGTTGTCGGATTTTGTTCAATTTTTTTTATTATTTAAAATCAGTATAAATATTATACACATTAAATATTAAAAGGATAAAAATAATTTAAAAGGTCAAAATAAAATAATGAAATATTGTTTTAAAAAAAAATACTACTTCCGGTTTACAAATTCTGACCAAAACCTTAACAACTCTAAGTTAGTACATAAAAAATACAAATATAAATTTTTAGCTTAATACGTCGAGGGTTGTGGACAGGATCCAGGCGACAACATTTTTGACCTTTCTAAGAGAAGAAAATCCCACTCCCGGTTTATTAAATTTAGTAATTTTTTTTTATTTTCATCACATTAATAGAATAATTATACTTGAATTTTTTGGTGAAGATCACACATGTATAAGGGGTCGAAAAAAATAGTGGAAGAAAAATCTAACAAAAGTAAACTGCCACTTCCGGTTAAGGGATGCTTACCAAATTTTATATAAACTTGGTATTATGCTTAAACTTCTAGATATGAAATTTCAGTTCAATAAACTAAAAGGTTTCTGACAAAAACATAAAAAACCTTGATTCTCTATAGAGTAAAAGTACTACTTTCGGTTCAGATAAAAATATTTAAAAAATATAAGTTTATAAAGATTATTATTTATATTACATATAAAAAAGATTTAATCCTGTTTAGTTAGCGGTTTGGGAGATAATTGAATTCAAAAACTTAAAAAAAGAGGACACCTATAACGGGAGGTACCATTTCCGGTCAACTTAAAAATTTACGTCGTGTCGATAAAAATTTAAGTAACCGATACTAAGTTTCGATTCGATAGGACTAACGGTGTTCAAAAATTCCCCAAAATACATAGACACACACATTTTTTCTAGATCATGAAAACGTGATCAGTAATCGATTCGAATCAGTCAAAATCTCGAGTTCGAATTTTCGCATGATCACAAAACTTCATCTATTGTTACTACGTACATAGATAAAGAAAAAATTCGGTAACAAACGCAACTAATTTATGTCCCCTAAATGTACCTGATTTCACTGGCACCCAAGAATCCTGGGGTGAATTCAGAGGGATGCGGTGCATCCGCTCTAAAATCGCCAGACAAATTGAACGGCAGATTAACGGACGGCTGCTTTAATTGCAATTCTCGTCTTCTCGAATGATAGATTGCACATCAGATGACGGGTAACCTTTCGATGTGCACAGATGCAATTATTAAAATGGTAATTATTAAAATTGAGTTGGATCTTTCAGGCGAGTTTAATAAGGCAGAATTCGATAAGTTCCGAATAAGTTCAGTAATCGATTCTGATTCTGATCCTTTTTACTTCATCTATTGTTACTACGTACATAGATAAAGTAAAAAGGTTCGGCAAATCTTTAACAATGCATTTACAACATTTGAACAATGAACGGCGCGCTCTGGGTCCGGGCTTTATTAATGAGGTGTATGGTAAGGGGTGCGGTGCGTGGTGGCGACAATAAATTCAATTTTTTGCGAAGAGTGGGGGTGGATCAGATGATCCAACGTTGTCATAAGCTATAGCACTGATCTATCTACATTAATAATACGAATTCAAATTTTATCTATTGATTATTTTCCTAATAAGTATATCAATATGTGCAAACTAGGGTTTGCAAAATATTACTTTGAAGTTTTGTACCCGAATATCCTGTATTTGAATGTTTGAGTTTGGCGTATTTTTCAATAAACATGTTGAAACATACAAATGGTGCTCGGGATATCGAAAACAATTTTTTTTTATTCAAAATTTACTCATTAAAAAATAATACCAAAAGTACCGATAATACCACTATCGTTCTTTTCAGATTTCGATAATACCGGTATTTTTGCAATCCCTATTGCAAAGATGTACATATGTACATACACATACATATGTACATACATCATTTTATGCAACTCGCTATATTGGATTATATAGTTTTAATTAAATAAACATAAGTTAGGGTGATCTTTGCCGTCTTCAATATTCCGGAAATGCTAACTAGAAAATGTTAAGTTAAAATAAAAGCGGGCGGGAAATTTCGTATAAAAGGCGCGAGAAGCTTGTCGAGTTTCTCGTTGAGCGCGGATAAACGGAGTAATCATCAATTTGGGTGATCGTTTGGCAGCATCCGACAGCTCCTGCTCCACCCCTGAACGATGTCCAAAGATTAATATCATCAATTTCACCACCATCACCCCTCATCTCCCAATTCCCCTCGTTCCGCTGATATAACTCGTCTGCTTCGCGCCAACTATGTTCTGCTCCAGTGTCGGAATTTAATTCCCCTCATCGACCCCAGCACGCCAGCGAAACGCTTCACGATAAATTTGAATTACCCTTCCGAACGGAACATCACCATATTTTAATGCAAAAATGCGCCCGACACCCGTTTATTTCCAATCGAAAAAGTTTCGGGAGAAAATGCGCGCCAAAATCGATACATTTTTCCCATTCATCGTGCTGTGACGTCACTTCACTGTGCCGAGGTAAATTTTTTATAATTTTTACGCCTCGATGAACTACAAAAGTGCAGGCTTTATGACAAAAAGTGGGTGGGTGGGTGAAGGTGAGTGAAAGTGAGTGAAATACCATTTTGCATTCTCCCGGGTACCATTCAAGCACTTCTTTTGTCCACCTTTTGTCCATTCTTCTAGCCACGTGGCCCGCCCATTGCCATTTCAATATTTTTACTCTATCTACTAAGTCCACTTCTCACCCACGTGTTCCACTTCTTGTCTTTTCCTCGTTATGCCGAGTATACGGCGTTCCATACTCCATTAAGGAGAATAAAAGCAATGTAAATTTTTTTGACAAGCTTCAACACAAACCTAGGATAATTCAATATAATTTAAATAGGTCTAATTCCTATTTAAAAAAAAAACAGATGTTTCCAAAAAAATAAATTGAAAATTAATTACCAATGCATTGTTAATATAAAAAAAATTCACTACAAAGCATGTCCTGGCAATAAATTACACCAGTCGTTCTCTCTTTCGAATCGAACGTAGCCGTGAGTAAAAAAAAATTGTAAAACACGAAATTGTATCGGGCGAAAATTTATATTGGATTAAATTGGGATTACCATACGTCCCGATTTGGCCGGGATTGCCCCAGTGTAGACTCGATTTCCCGGCTGGTTTATCATTCAAAATATAATGCGTTTCGTATCATGTTTTGATTTTTTGAAATAAAATATTTACATTTGATTTTTTTTAAATATTTTAGTGGTCGCATATGGATTAAATAATAATTAATAAATCAACGATAATAAACAAATTTTAAATCTATTTTATTGCGAGATATAATATATTTCATTAAAGTTTTACCGAAAACATTAATTACCTTTGTAGAGATTGTGATTAAAACTGAAATTTGAATTCTTAATGACGCTTTTAACACATATTTAATCTTATATGTATTTTTATCAAAATTAAATTATTTAACTATTAGAACCAGTAAAAAAAACCTGCGAATAATTGTGTCAACGTCGTTTCAACACACACAGCCTTTGTAATGAAACGGGAAAATAAATTGAAAAAATATTATTTTTATTCACATCAAAACGTCAGAGGTCCTGCGAAATCTAAAAAAAAAACCGATAGATATCATAGACAATCACATCCGGTATAGCCTTAAAACTTCAAAATACTTGTTACAAAATGATTCATAGAATAGGAGGGGGGGGAGGGTATTACTCATGAATCACTGTGATATATTCACTTAGGTTTTAGAATATTTTAATAGTTTGTTTCGCCATCGAAAAGAGCTAAAAGATGCGAGACGTGAGACAGTGTGTGAGAGCGTTTGCATCCCTCGTCCAAAGATGGCGTCTCAGACCGGAAGCAGACCGAAAATATCGACAAGCGATTAATTTGTACGCAGTCGCGTTCCTGGACCGCAGCATCATTAATAAGCCGGCGCGTGCCACGATAATATTTTGATGCGTTCCCCATAATAAGCGGGATCGTTGCTAATCGCATATTAGTCAGCACATTAGTTCCGCGCCGAGCCCGCTTTCGAATCAGCTTAATTTCACCTGACCCATTTCTTTCGTGCCACAAAATAAATTACACAGCCCGGGAGAATAACCTTTCAGCCTCTACTAATTTCATTTTTCTTGGCTACCGTCGTCAACAGTTTCCCGTGTTATTATAATATACCTAAATTCATCCTTGCGAGGAATTTTCGTTTGCGTCACCTAACTTTGCCTTTTGGGTATTTTTTACCAGCCTCTTCTTACTTCGCTTTCGATTTTTTCGTCTGATTTCGTCTGACAAAATTTGGGTTCTTACCCAATCGTTTTTAAACTTTACCATTTTGATCGTTTGGTCATCAATATATGTACATATGTACGAGAAGAATTATCTTCGAGAAGATAATTCTTCTCGAACAATATATATATATATATATATATATATATATATATATATATATATATATATATATATATATATATATATATATATATATATATATATATATATATATATATATATATATATATATTTTATTTTATTTTATTTTTACATATATACCAGGAAGGCCTTACAGGTAAATCCCAATGCGCCTTCCTGGCCAATTACAAATACAAATACAGCATTTTTATTATAAGTCGTTGAATTGCGAGACACTGAAAAAACTCGCAAATTAACGAGACATCTATGAATTGTACATAAATTTTTATTGTACATCAATCAAATTTTTCAAATAGTGGTGACATAGTAGGTAGGAAGGATTTTTAGCCAATTTTTTTTCCGGGAACCGTTTCAACAATGAAATCAGAGAAAAAAAAATAAATATATATATATATATATATATATATATATATATATATATATATATATATATATATATATATATATATATATATATATATATATATATTTATATATATATATATATATATATATATATATATATATATATATATATATATATATATATATATATATATATATATATATATATATTATCTCACTATCTTCGAGATGAATTATTGCCATTTCCAAATATTTCTTTGGAGTATTAAAGGGAAGAATCAACAACCCTTCGATTTTATTAGAATTTAAATTTTCGGCGCCTAGAATTTTCGTCATCATTTACTTTTCCAACCTATTCCTGCGAAAACGTCTGCTTTCAATAACTCGTCTCTTGTAAAGGCTATTCGGTTCCTTAATGTAATTGATGGGCATTTGGACCTGTTCAATTGTCATGTTGATGAGCTGGTTAGTTTTTTGGGACTCAACACGAGACAATTTGAATGAGATGAATGATTGAAATTTTTTATTGTTTTTATTTTATTTTCTTTCTTTTGTTTTGTAAAACTGGTGGAACGCTTTGTCACACAGGACATTTTATTGTTATTATTATTATTAATAAATAAATAAATATGTATATGTGGAAATCAAATCCGCCATTACGATGATGAAAAATAATCGTAATAGACACATTTGAAAATACTCCATTATCGTTCTCGGTGACGTCTATTTGCCGTATTTAGTAAACATGCATTGTAGTTCACAAATCTTTTTGCTTACGTCACGCGATATAAAAATACGTACTTTTGATATTATACAATTTCGACTGTTTCAGTGTTGACTTTGGTTTTATAATTTTATTAATTGGCATAACCGATTCCCGATTTTTGGTTCAGTTCCAATTCCGATTAATTTTACTATTCATATTGTAACTTTATTTTAAATCTCATGTATCAATCCGAAAGCACCCGTTGAAATGTCAACGGGCATAAAACTAGTATGTATATTAAAATGTATACATGTTATGGTTCAAGGAAGAAAAATAACTGTAATATTATCAAACGGTCGGCAAGTAAAGCGATAATCTTGGCGTCCCATTCGCACATAATATGCAAAACATTTTAGCTGAAGCGTGGCAGTGCAATTTAGTCTTCGAGCACTGATAAAGGCCTGCTAAAGCCTCAAAGGGAAAACCTCGCCTTAATAACACTCTTCATGAACAACAGTCTTACGAGAAAGACTCGAGAAAATTTACACTTCGCATCCGTTAGCGGGGAATTGCGAGAAAAATGGCGAATAAGCGACTAGAATAATATATGAAACGCAATTACCTCGGATGCAAAAGCTTCCGTTTAAAACACAAAGCTACATATACGAGCAAGTTTTCACATTTTCACCTTTTTCATATACATATATGTACACATATGTATGTATGTCGGTATATTCAGTATATATTTATGTAAATATTTATTATATGTATATCGACTAGTTTACGGAAACAGCATTCCAATTAAACACGATATTATCCCAAGGCAATTTCAAAATTTTGTTGAGATTTCAATACATGAATTGAGAATGAATACTTTGTATCGAACTAGGGGTTCCAAAAAACCGCCCGAAAGAAAAAGCCGGTTTTCGTTTTTTTTTTAAATAAAAAGCCGGTTGGCCGGGTTTCACCGGTTTCAGAAAATTAAGATTTTTTATAAGTTTTAAATTTTTATACCGATAAAAAAATAATTGAAATTATATATTAATAGTGTTGTGCCCGTTGAAATTTCAATGGGTGGTTTCGG
The DNA here is from genome assembly GCF_051622035.1 of Arctopsyche grandis. Taxonomy (NCBI): domain Eukaryota; kingdom Metazoa; phylum Arthropoda; class Insecta; order Trichoptera; family Hydropsychidae; genus Arctopsyche; species Arctopsyche grandis. The sequence continues at coordinate 16,374,024 of NC_135355.1, forward strand.
AAACAAATTGATACATGATTTAAAATAAAGTTACAATACGAATAGTAATAATTAATGGAATTGGAACTGAAACAGGGATCGGTATCCGGAACTGAAAATGGAGTCCGTATCCAAAAAAAAACAAAAAGGAATCCAGAACTGGAAATGAAAAAGGAATCTGGATCCCGAACTGAAAAAGGAATTGAGGTCCGGAACTGAAATACTAATTGGAATCCGGAACTGAAAAAGTAATCGGGATCTGGAACAGAAACAGTAAACCAGATCCGGAATTGAAGCAAAAGTCGGGAGCCGAAACTGAAACAGGAATCCGGATCCGGAACTGAAACAGTAATCAAAACTAAAACAGTAATCGAGGCTGCCGTACCGAGGGGGTGCCTCCCGGTGCCCCCACCTCCCGGCACCCCGGAGTCCACCTCCCCCGGGGCCGCCGCCATGTGCCATGTGTCACCCGTGTGTAAGTGTGTGTGCGTGTATGCCAAAAATTCCCCAGGTGAGTGACGCTCCACATCCCCACTCACCCACTTCCCTACTAGCACGCGTAGCAGAATTGTTGTTTAATCATATAATGATTCACTCATTTCAACATTTTCTTTGTGAAGATTATTGAAATTAATAATAGATTCATTTATTACGGTTACGGGTCTTCATGTTTAATACAAATGGGTACCATTTATCGGCCCGGCAAAATTTCCAAACAAACTTCCTATATATCACGCATTATAATATGCAAATGACCATCTCTAAAACATTTCGCCCTGCAAATAAAAAGAGTGCCCCTCTCTAAAATAGCTCGCACGACCCAATCGGGGTCCGCCCGGCAAATCAAACGTCAAATGGGTTTCCAGTTACAAAAATAAAATTTAAATGAATAGCACCAACCTTAACTTAACCTAACCTAACTTAAACTTAAATAAATAAGTGTTGGCTGCTAAGATTTTACTGTATGTATATTATATATGTGTTCCCACACATTCGACTTAAAAAAAGCCAAATCGAAACAGACAGTGGACCACGAGGACAGTGGCAATGTACAGGAGCGGGACGACTCGCTTTCATCCAACTGTCAAAAATTATAATTTCACTGATAGGGACCAGTTAAAATGTAATTGGATATGATATCACTGAATATACCCAGTGAAAATGTAACTCCTCCTACACGGTTCGGGCCTTGTCGTGGCTAGGGGGCTTACAGTCCGCGTGATATCAGATAGGCGCGTATCCAGGTGGGATGTAGAATAGGCGTCGGGGGACTAAACCAAAAGGAACCACGTCTTTAATCCAAGGTGTAAGAAATCGTGCGGAGAGATGGATGGCCTGAAGACGTTAAATAACAGGTCGTTAACGAGGCCTCAGTGGGCATGCCGACCACCTGAGTGTATTTAGGCTTAGCCGGCCAAGCGGGGCTCTGGTCGGCTGGACAGTTTTTCCCTAGCTACTTGTGGGATCAAACATGGCGAAAATAATTAAAATAAAAGAAGTAATCGATGAAGTTGGAAAATATATTAAAGAATTGTGATTTTATTACAAATCATAAAACTATGCATGGAGAGATAAAGATATCGGTGGCGTCTATCGATGCCCAATTCAAAAAAATTGGCAGGCGGATTGGCAAGAAAAGTAAGCCATCTGCCAAACCTCCCCGCAGAAGAGAACGAACGGCAAGAGGACGAGTAGCCCTTCTGCCCCGAAAAAAGCGGAAAGAAATAAGAAGAATACGATCCCACCGCCACCTAAAGCAAAAAAAACGAAGATTAAGGCCAAACCGCGGGAGAAGACGTAGGCACTCATCATCACGCCCGTAAAATGTGCTGACGCACAGGGTTCTGGTGCGAGCGATACTGCCACTCCGTTCTCTTACGCGGCTATACTCAAGACCGTGAATGAAGCGGAATGGGGGAAGGGCGAAGAGAAGCCCCCGGAGATCCACTCCATTCGAAAAAGCGCGAAGGACACTTTCATCCTGCGCTTGACAGGAAGAGAGAGCCACGGCGGCGCCCTGGAGGACGTCATTCGGAAGGCTGCAGGAATGGCGGCGTAGGTCCGACGGTCGCTCCCCACCCGCCAGTGTTTCGTCAGAGACCTCTATGAGGGTCTCGAATCTAGCGACGTGGAGGATGCCCTCATACGGGTCCTTGGCACCAAGTGTCGTGAGCAGGTGCGAGTACAGAAGCTGCGCCCAGCCGAAGCTGTACCTCCGGGTACGCTCACCTGCACGGTGACCTTGCCCTGCACCACCGAGACCGACGCGCTGCTCAAGGAGGGTCGTGTACGAGTCGGACTCATCAGGTGCAGAGTAAGAGAAAAAGGAGACCTGCAGCAGTGCTACCGCTGTCGAGCCTTTGGACACGTTGCTGCTGGCTGCATGGGCGAAGATAGGTCTTTGCTCTGCAACTGCTACGGCAAAACGGGGCACAGAGCGGCGGAGTGCAGCGACTCGCCACACTGTGCTCTCTGCGCGAAGGTGGGCCGGAGTGCTACCCATCGTTTTGGAAGCGGACGGTGTTAGGCATTTAGGCAGGCGTTAATGCAAAAAAAAGCGGGTAAGTCTACAGAAAAATGGCTAGAATCCTCCAAATTAACTTGGGACACTGCCGTGCCGCTCAGGATCTTCTGCTGCAGAATTCAGTCGAGTTGGTGGCGGACATTGTTGTTGTTTTGGAGCAGTGGAGGAACAGGACTAGTTCATGGTACTCTGATGCTTCGGCCACGGCAGCGATTTACGTTCCCTCGACCCAGCATCGAGTGATTGGCTCATCTGATCCGGCGGTGAGTGGGTTTGTCTGGGTTGAGCTGGCGGGTCTGTGGATCTACAGCTGCTACTTCTCCCCGAACTCGGACCTACCGCAGTTGAAGACGATTTAGGCCGGTGTATCGGTGGAACGACACTATAGCTGGGCTCCGTAAGAGTTGCCTCGCCCTCAGAAGGCTTGCGCAGAGAGTGGGGCACACCCCGGAGGCGGATGAACTGTATCGAAATGCGCGGAAGGCACTCAAGGGTGCCATCGAGGACAGTGATGTGACAGAGAGTGACATCAAGTGCTGGCGGGAGCTGTGTGAGATGGTCGACACCGATCCGTGGGGACTGCCATACAAAATAGTGCGACAGAAGCTGCGCGGTCGGTTGGCCGATCCCTATCTTGACAACCGGAAAATCTGAAAACTGTGGTTGATGGGCTCTTTCCGGAACACCCGGAGCGAACGCGAGCGCTCGACGTCCAAATTAATGGTGAGGAGTGCCCGCTGTTCCAAAAGGGCGAAGTGGAGCGGGCACTGAAGGGCCTTAAGGCCCACAAAGCTCCGGGCCTGGATGGAGTTCCGAACGAAATAGTCTCGGTAGTAGGGAGGGCCTTCCCCGATGTCCTACTCGACGTCAACAACGCGTGCCTGTGGGAGGGGAATTTGGAAGAGGCAAAAGCTTGTGCTTATACGCTTAAGAAGAGCCCTGCGGTGGGACCGTCCTCTTACAGGCCGCTGTGTATGCTCGATGGATTCGGGAGGCTCCTGGAGAGACTGACTCTCCAGAGACTTCCTCGAAGATGACGCTACGGGACTCTCCCCGCTTCAATACGAATTCAGTTGGGGCCGATCAACGATTGACGCCGTCAACCATGTCAACGGAACAGTACGATCGGCATGGGAAGGATCTGTGAAGTGGAGCAAGCATGTCGCTCTGGTGGCGCTGGACATCCGAAACGCCTTCAACTCGGCTCGATGGGATAATGTCCTAAGAGCTGTCGGGGAGGACTATCGAGTGCCCCGCTACCTGACGAGACTACTTGAGAGTTATTTTGAAGACCGACTGCTGCAGTACCGGTGCGGTACTACCGGTGATCTCTCCTCGCGGCGACTCTCGTTGGGCATCCCGCAGGGCTCTGTCTTCAGACCAGTCCTGTGGAACGCTATGTATGACGGGTCACTGAGGGTGGAGCTCCCGGAGGGTGCCAGCGCCGTTGCTTTTGCTGACGTTGTCGCAATAATGGTGGTTGCGAATTCCCTCAGAAGCGTGGAGATCTGCGGAATGACGCGTTCTATCGGGTGAAGACATGGCTAGATCGCGCTGGGCAGTCAGAAGACGGAAGCAGTGCTTTTCACCAGACGAAGGGATTTCAGCCCGCCAAAATTGGAGCCAGAGGGTTTTGAGGTGCCGTTCCGCGATTCGGTGCGATACCTTGGAATCCAGCTCGACCGAAAGCTCAGGTTCACGGTGAATGTGGAGCGGGCATCCGCCAGGGTGGACATGTCGGCCTGTCAGTTAGGGTGGGCCTAAGAGTGTGTGGGCCTAAGAGTGGGTGGGCTTAAGAGTGTTAGGAGGAAACTCCTGAACTCGGAGGTCCACTCCATACTCTTGTACGGTGCTCCCATCTGGTGTGACTCCCTTAAAGTGGAGCGCACTAGGCGGAAAATGGCTGGAGTGCAGAGGCGGAGCGCTCTGAGGGTCGTCTCAGCGTACCGCACGGTAGCCTGTGAACCTGCTTGCGGTTGAGCGAAAGGCGACACACAGCGGGTTGAAAAGAAGCGAAGCGAGGAATGCCACCATGACACAGTGGCAGCAGCGGCGGGAGTCGGCTACTGGGGGAAGATGGACGCAAAGGCTCGTCGATGACCTGAAGCAATTATGCGGAAGGACACACGGCGACCTGAACTACCACCTCACCCAGTTGTTGACAGGACACGGTTGCTTCAGAACCTATCTGCACAAGATAGGGATCTAAGCCCGCTTTAAAGGTCAAGGAATTTGACCCTTAAAGTCCTCAACATGAGGCCACCACCCCTCCCAACGAATACAGTCTAAGAGACCCTTTCGTCGGAGAACGAGACGGTTGTTCATGAATATCGCACAAGAACAACCGCACATCACTGTTCTATTAAAAAAAAGATAGGGAAAGAAGCAACACCAAACTGCCACCACTGTGAGGCAGCTGACGATGACGCGGAGCATACATTGCTTCACTGTCCTGCGTGGGACGCCCCAAGAGAGGCCCTCAAAGCCGCGATCGGGGAGGAAACACTGTGAACGGGGATGGTGATGGGTTCGATTCTCCGCGACAGAGGGAGCTGGTCGGCTTGGGAGGTTTTTGCTGCCTCCGTAATCGGGGAGAAGTTGCAGTATGAAAGGGAAAGAAGACGCCAGGGGTCCGCTTCTGAGTCGTAGGACTCGATAAGAGCACCGCGACAAAACTTCATCTATTGATACTACGTACAAAGTAAAAATCAAAAAAATTATTTTGCACCTTCTGTCAAACCTTTACCCATAATTTATTTGTTTTGTCTGTATCACATAAAAGTACCAATTATTTTATTATTATCTCAAATATATTTAGTCAATTACCTGAACCACTATCTGATGATGACATGATGAAATTATAATGACGTAATGAAATAAAATTCAGGGTTGCAAACACAGAGTTAATAATAATGATGTAATAAGACACACGGCACCCGTGTAACTGACTTAGTGACAGCAACACACAATAAAATGCTTTCAATTCTACAAAATTTTAAAGTTTATTATATTATAATTTAAAGTTTAAAATATAATATTATTTTACAACAACGTGAACCGAATTAAACGATAAACTTATTTTTTTTCAATTTTTTCACTTTCATAATCATGAGCACTGTCACGTTCCAATTAAAGTTTAATTTGATCTTTTTTTAAAACTACTTGGTTAACTTACCAATATTTCTTTATTATTATAATTACGTTACATTTATCTTATTGGTAGAATTTAATTATGAAACGGAGAATTTAAATGAGATACGTAGAACTGTTTCATTTTAACTTTGTTCTGCTGCTGTTGTGTTGACTGCTACTCTTGGAGTCTCGATGGTGATGACTACTACTCACGGAGTCTCGACTGTGATGACTAGACTGAGGATACAGACCGTGCTTTTTCCAGGAATAAGGGCGGTTTGGCCCTATTTACAAAGCTAGAGTACAAAAAAAAGGTTCGGCGAACCTTTAACAAAGCATTTACAACAATTAAACAATAAACGGCGCGCTGTGGGTTCGGCCACTAGTGATGACTACCACTCTCAGAGTCGTCATAGTGATGACTACCACTCTCGGAGTCTTGATGGTGATGACTACCACTCTCGGAATCTTGATGGTGATGACTAACTTAAATTCTAACAGTAATGAGTTTATATAAACAATGAAGTGTTGAAGACACGTGTCGTACGATTTTGGTTATTCAGTGTTTAAGGTGTGCTATAAATCAATGATGCTACTTATTAAATTAGGTGTGCCACAAATCAATGATGCTACTTATTAAATTAGATGTGCCACAAATCAATGGTGTCTTATCCCTACTGCTTAGTCGACTACATTGATAAGCGAGGTACGTAACAGCACATATGTCGATTGTCGATTTTATATGTCGAAAATTAATTTTGTAAGTTTAATTTGAGTGATATGGTACGTACATGTGTATGTGTGTATACATATTTATATACATATGTATCTACAAAACGCGTATATAATATGCTAGTTATAATGAGGGCACGTCAAAATGTCACAGAGATGTATACCTCAGTCGCGATGTGATACAAAAGATTTATTAAATTTGCACAATTCAAATTAAATTTCACCAGAATGTCGGTGGTTTCTAGAAATTAATTAGCGTAATTTGACGCAACATTTGTACAATTTGACGTCGAAGCGTGTCCTTGTGATAATTATCATTTAGAGAGCAAGAAGCCCCAGCTCTCAAGTGGGTCGTTCGATACTTTAAAACGAAGTTACTAATTTGTTCGCATAAACTTTAGCTGGTTTTTACTTCATCTATGTACGTAGTAACAATAGATGAAGTTTTGTGATCATGCGATAATTCGAACTCGAGATTTTCACTGATTCGAACTCAGAATCGATCACTGATCACGTTTTCATGATTTGGAAAAAATGTGTGTGTGTGTGTCTGTGTATCTGTGTATTTTGGGGATTTTTTGAACACCGTTGTCCTATCGTAATGAAACTAAGTATTGGTTACTGAAATTCTTATCGACACGACGTAAACTTTTTTCAAATATTTAAGTTGACCGGAAATGGTACCTCCCCTTATACATATGTAGGTGTCCTCGTTTTTTTTTTACTAACCTCTTCTTATTTAAGTTTTTGAACTGAATTATCTCCCAAACCGCTAACTAAATCGCACTGGATTTTTTTTACATATAATAGAAATTATAAATATTATACCGCAATATTTTTAAAATATTTTTTCCTAAACCGGAAGTAATACTTTTACTCTAGAGAATGGAGATTTTTTATGTTTTTCTCAGAAACCTTTTGATTTATTGAACTGAAATTACATATCTATAAGTTTAAACTTAATATAAAGTTTCAATCATTTCGCATGTGTGAACGTGTATGTGTGTTTAATTATTTAATTTTGTTGTGTGACCTTCTTATATTCCTAATACATAGATAAAGTCATGGGTTGGTCATATCTGAATTTTTATTCATATCGTATATGTACATCATATATATATAAAGACGGTAATCTGTGTGTGTGTGTGTGTGTGTGTGTGTGTGTGTGTGTCCTAACTCTCGCCGAACATAATGAACGAATCGATAAAAATCGATTAATTCATTTTTCGACAAGACGACTTTGTCGCGACTCGAACCGATCACCCCAAATAGCCTGAATATGTGTCTAATGAGCTAATGGTCTCGGACATCACGCCAAATCCAATTTTTCATTTCGCCTTTTTTTTTAAACATTAATTGAAATATTCCTTCTCGCCATATAAAAATACGTAATTTTAATAATTTCATTTAGCGAGGTTTTGAACCATTTTTTTTTCTTTTCATATAAAACATTTAAATATTTATTTTTAATTGAAATTATTGAAATTAATTGAAAAATAAAATTAATTCCAAAACGCGGGATAGAGCTGGGCTCCTCGCGTTCAGAACATTCACGCTAACCACTACACTACGGTCTCGATAGAAAAAATGCTCTAAATTACGTACATAATATTCGATTACCCTTTTCAAGGGAACCAATCATTCGCGTATCTTCGGCTTTCGTCGACAATCGACAATCGACTTCGGCTTTCGTCGACAATCAAAAAAAATTTTTTTTTTCATTTTTTTCAAATTTTTCATCTTTATCATTATTTCCATTTTTTTCATTTTTTTTTTCATTATTTTCAGTTTTTTCATTTTTTGCATATTTTTCATTTTTTTCATATTTTTCATTATTTTCATATTTTTCATTTTTTTCATAATTTTCATTTTTTTGTGCCTTTGTCTTTCCGAAACCAGTCGATTCCATATCTTTTACTTTATTTTTATTCGAGTTTCAATTTCTTTTCGAAACCACCCGTTGAAATCAACGGGCCCTTCACTAGTATGTATATGATGTGTATTAAAATATCCATTATATAATAATTACATAATTATATAATATTTCACGCGGGTGAAATATATAATATATCCATATAAAAAATAATTATAAAATAAAAAAATAGTAAAAAACCTAATGTACTAAAATATAAAATATAATTATTAAATAAAATAACAGCAAGTTAAAATATATTAAATAAATAAAGGCAATTTTAACAATATTTCAACAATAAATGTACAAATGTGTGGGATTTTATGATTAAAATTTCAGTCAAAATGATTAAAATGATTGGTATTTCAATCAAAATTGTGATTCAAAAAAACGTTTTTTTTATTTCCGGTTTATTTTATAATTTTTAGTGTTATTACTTTGAATTTAAGTGCGGGTGCCGAATGCTATTCAATTAATTAATTAGTATCATCATTGTCAACATGCAAGTTCATTATTCGTTATTTAGATTAACCATTTGTGCTGGAAGTTTCCATTTTATTTCATTTATTTCTGCACATGAGTATCCAATATTGTTTACAGTGTCCCAAATATTATATCCGGTTCAAAAATTCTCTCTCTCTCTCTGAATTCTTTCGATAGCCTGGTTCATTATTTTCATCGTATAGTACCGCTTAAAAAAAAAGTAACATTGATGTGTTATACATATGTACATATGAAACTATCACTGTTTTGATATAATCTACTTAATATTATGTAAAATATAGAAATTGCCCAAAAGTTTAGAAAATTTTATCAATATGACTTTATCACCGTCGAAGACATAAAAACGGAAAGACGTTTGTAATTTATTGATAAGCTACATAAATAATTGCAGATAACATGTGTTAATTGTTATTAAATACTCGCCCTAACATTCAATATTTCAATCAAAAAGTTATTTTAATGATTTTATAATGAAGCGATTAAGTAAAGTAAGTAATTAAATTATGAAGTGATTGTATCTTTCTTGTATTGACGATTCCACAATGGATGAAACTCTTTTAGATTCTGATGAAGATTATACAATGAAGAATTAAGGATTTATCAAATACAAAACTGCAAAATAATGTAAATAAAAATAGCCTCAGCTTGTATGTAATTGTAACAAAAAAAACAAGTTCGAATTTTCACATGATCACGAAATTTCATCTATTGTTACTACTAGGAATTGCAATTCCGAAACTCCCCTTATAGGTGTCCTCTTTTTTATTACAAACCTCCTTTACGTTTCACATTAAGACGTAATTTATTTACCGTTGTGTATTTTTTATTACATACCTCTTATTCAATTCACATGGTTTTCGTGTAAGTGGTATTTTTTTATATGTCTTATCTCTTATCCAATCGTTTTCATACTTTGCCATATTGCTCATTTTGGTCATCAATATACGGTAATGTATCGTCTGCCATTACGTTGGAGAAAAAATATCGTATACAACGCGTTTCAAGTTTCTGATTTTTCGGGTTACTTGTTTTACTAACCTCTTCTTAGCTTGCAAACGATTTGCTCGTGTGACGAAGTTTGGGTTCTAATCCGATCGTTTTCAAATTTTTCCATTTTGCTCGGTTTGGCCATCAATATAAGTTGAAATGACGTCCGCCATTACGATGGTGAAAAAATATCGTATTAGCCAGTTTTGAAAATACTTCCTCGTATTTCTTCCTGACGTTTATCGAGCGTTTTTTAGCCTCTTATTATTTTTTTAAGTTTTTAAATTCGATTATCTCAAACAGCTAACTGAATCAGACTGAAATTTATTTACATGTAATAGAATTATAATTTTCAGGCCTGAATATTTTTATTCCACTATTTTATCGTACATTTTAATGTGTGCTCTTCTTGAGAAAATTCAAGTATAATCCTTGTGTAAATGTGATCAATTAAACACAATTGATCAACAAAAAAAAATTTAATTTGTCAAACCTAAAGTGGGATTTTTTCTTCCTAGAAAAATAAAAAATGTTGTGACCACATCATTTTTTCCACACCACTGTACGTATCAAGCTGAAAATTTATATTTGTATTATTTATGTACTAGTACGAAACTTTATTGTTATTACATAACCTTTAATAAATTCTATATACACCTACTCATATAACTACCCTATACGTTTCATAATATTGCAGTAGGATGTCGATAATTTATCATAACCATTCACACGAACGCAAAATGACGTGAATGTGTATGACGGCAAACTATTTGTTTCAGAATACTTGACATTGTTGTTTCCAAATCGATATATGAACGATACAATACCTAGTACGTTTGTCAAACTACTTAATCATCCACTTTACTTAATTTATATAAATTGAAGACTGCAAAAAATATTGTGAAATTCCATATGCTTTTTACAAACTTTTTACCAGTTTCACTGTGTTAGTTTTATAACATTCCTCTCCGTCAAAAATTTTTAATCTGATTTTGATCTTTTATCCTATTATGCCTTCAACACTTAGAAAAGGTGTATTGTGAACATAATATATAGTGAATAGCCCGATGAAATATGTATCATCGCATGGATATAAAATTATTATATACCCGTATAAAACTAAAAAAAAAATCCAGAACCGGAACCGTTATTTTGGTAGACCCTCATATAGTTTTCAATTCTTTATTTGTAATAAGTGTTAATTCTTAAAGTTAACGTTAACAAAATGTTAAATAAAGTTAGCAAAATGTAATATATTCCGATTATACACAAACATTGACCTCGTAACGTTGAATATTATTATTCTTCATCTCGCCATATATAATTACGTATATATGACGAGAAGGAATATTTCAATTAATGTTTAAAAAAAAGGCGAAATGAAGAATTGGATTTGGCGTGATGTACGTGACCATTAGCTCAATTTAGACTTATATTCAGGCTATTTGGGGTGATCGGTTCAAGTCGCGACAAAGTCGTCTCGTCGAAAAATGAATTTATCGATTTTTATCGATTCATTCATTATGTTCGGCGAGAGTTAGGACACACACACACACACACACACACACCCACACACACACACACCCACACACACACACACACAGATTACCAGTCTTTATATATATGATGAACGATGGAAATCTTTTAAAAATTAAAATCAATAAATTTTATAATATTGGATTTTGCCGATTTTTTTGATTTTTAAATGCTTTTTATTATTACGAAATTATGTTCAAAATACATCTTATATCTATTTTAATAGCTTCTGATCTACTGATCATTTTCTATTTTACAATTTAATTTAATTTGGTTAGTAATCATAGTATTATATTATTCTAATGTTAATATACAGCAGAATAGGAAAAAGAGCTCAAAAACCTTATAAATGCTCATAATACATCTAATACATAATATTAATTAAAGACTCACTAAAGTCAATGACCTAAAGCAGATTGTGTTTAGGTAATCTGTGTTTATACCTGAAGGGTACAGACATTTTGTTGTAATCACCGAGACTCTTCACAAGTGTGTTAGTATGGTTATTAGTGATTCTGTCATAGAATCTACTGGTTAGTTTGTTGGTAATATCTGTAACAAACGGAATATTATATATGGCATACAGTTTTGTATTATAAATTATTTTTAGGGATTTATTTTGTATTATTTGGAGCTTGGAAAGGTTAGTATTCGAGGCGTTATTCCATACAGGTGAAGCATAGGTTAATAATGGTAATATGAGCGCGCGATATAATTTTATTTTATTTTGAGTGGATAAAGAAGGATTTTGCTGATGAAATTTTAGAATTCTATGAAATATGTAGTTGAAAACCACTGTAATAATCGTTATTTTGCGTATGTGTTCAGATATTTACGATAATAATAAACCACCTCTCTCGCTCGTTCGATATCAGTAAATTGTTGGTAGTTCGACACGTGCCTAATTACAGACAGTCGTTAAGATTGGAATTAGGGTAATCTCAAGGTATTGTCGCACGTGTGCACCTTGGTAAGACAAGGGGTGTGGATGGAGTTTGGGGTTCAAAACGGCTCCTTTAACGATTTTAACGAACGCTCATGCAACGCTGCTTTATGTCGTCAAGCAAAATGATTACGCTCCACGTTATTCTAAGCATCGATTTATATAAATATTATATTACTAGTTTTATGGCCGTTGAAATTTCGAAGGGTGCTTTCGGATTAATACATGATTTTAAATAAAGTTACAATATGAATATTAATAATTAATCGGAATCGGAACAGAAACGGGAATCGGCTATGCCAATTAAATTATGCAACATAAAATAATTGTAAAATTATAAAACCCGAAGTCAACATCGAAGTCGAAAACGGAATCGGAATTGGATAGTGTGAAAAGTACGTATTTTTACATCACGCGAAATGTGTGTTTAATTTACAAAACCCAATACCCACAAAAATGTATAAACAAACCCCAATCATTGACCTCGCAACTATGAATATTATAACTTATATCTATATACATAAATTATATAGATTACCGTCAAGTAAATTATATAGATTACACAGAGAGATTACCGTCTTTATATATATATATATATATATATATATATATATATATATATATATATATATATATATATATATATATATATATATATATATATATATATATATATATAATATACGTTATTTAATATTATATATTCATATAATCCTCTGCTAACACTGCTTTATAAATATTCCAACCGCACGGTTAAAGCGGAATATTCAGATTTTGTGTCTACCTACATATATAATATCATCTTGCTGTGTGCTTCTAATTCTTATTGACATTGATATACATATAAAACAATTCAAGAGTTTCTATTTTATTTTAAACACGTAAAAATCCATTTCAATACAATATATAATATATACCAGGGTTTCCCAAACTTTTTCAGCGACGGAACACTTGGCAAATCCAAAAATTTTGACGGAACAATTGGCTTATTTTTTAGGTTGGGTAATTCATAATAGTAAAAATAAAAATAAAAAATGTTATAAAAAAAATATCATTGATAAACATAAACATAAAAATACAAATAAATAAGACTCTCAATGACTGATGATTTTGAGTTCTTAAATTGCAAATTTTTTTTAAATTGCAGGCACAATATTGGTCAGTTGAATTCCTATATCTGCCATGGCGTCGAGTCTATTTCTGTATTTTTTTTTTACGAGTCTCGTAAATCCTTCCTTCAAGTCCTTCGTCGTGCTATTAATGTCATATTAACATTGGCTAAAAGTAATTTGGCATATCGATGGACATCAAGAGAGTTTTATATCTTCTAACAATCCTGAAAATTTTCTAGTTTTTATTATACTTCTGGTAGCTTATGATCCACTTTTTGAATATAAAGCAGTTTTTATGACTTATTTGAGCGCGAAAATACAAATTGCAGGAGAACAGGTTAATAGAACAGCTGTAAGGAAATAATATGTGTATAAGGGGAGCGGGGCGCTTTAAAATATTTTGCGGGGGGGCGCCTGGAATTAATGTTACGCCACTGGTTAATAGAGAAGGTCGACAAGACTGTCCCGTCGTATTATATGTACTATATAGTATACGCTGTATATTATAAAGTTGTATATGTGTATATAAAAGGACTATAAATGAAATATAAAGCCATCATATTACATATGTTGGATCCTAGCATTATTTTGTCACTTACAAATATATCCAAAGTCCTCGGTAAGCCACCTGTCTTTTTGATATTAGATGGGATGATTTTATCCATGTCAATGTTATCCATGCTCCTAGTTGAGTCTACTAATTAGTCCTGTGAACATAATCTAATAATATGATGGCCCTACGACGGGAGTTGAACTTTTCAATCAGCTGATAACTACATTGTTACATATAAGTAACAATGTTACTTACATATAACCCGATTAAGTAATTACAATGTTCATCAATGTGCACCAGTCGTAATAAAGCAGTTGAATTTTGACAGCTCTGAATCTTTTACGAATGCTTTAGAATTGAAAGATATAACGAAAAAATGGAGTTTCTATTTTAAATTTATTTCGTCGGCAATGTCAAAGAAAGAACACGAAATCCGACAAAAATTGTCCCTGTACTGGTTTATTTTTTTTTTTTTGTTAGGCTTTTTAGTTACCGACGCACTATTGGAAATTCATCGAATGGTGCATACGCACCAAACCAACGAAGGGCACCAAAAGCCAACTTTGTTGAAACCAGTAGCGTACAAAATATCGAAATAAAAATTTATTTTTTAATTTAATTTTTATTTCAATATTTTGTACGCCCTTCGTTGGTTTGGTGCGTACGCACCAGGACGCAAGCGAATTCATAAACATACAAATACAATCTCAAATCAACTCACACAACCATAGGATGGTTGTGTGATGCCATATAATTTGTTCTCAAAGGAGAGTGTATATATGTACGTGACGACTTAATAATAATAACAAGAATAACAATAACGAAAATAATAACAAGATTTTTTTTCGCTCATAAGCAGAGAAATTATAATATTTCTCTGGTCTTAATCGTAAGTTGCGTATCGTCATAATTCAAAACATAGTATATTGATGACAGAACATGATTGTTGATGATCTAATTTTTGCTCAATCTCAAAAGTGTATTTAAATTGTGTACATATATTCTGTTTTAACTTTCGATATTTAATTTAAATATTTTATATTTTTGATATTTTGTACGCTTCTGTCCCAATTGAGTTTGCCTTCGTTGGCTTGGTCAGTACCAGCAAACTTCCAGGAGTTGATTCATTGCTGGCGGAGAACGCGTCAAGAACACCATTACATCCGCATAGCTGCTATGGTTTCTGCATTTTCCTCCCATTTGGCGTCCAATTCCATTCTGTTGAAGGCGATCAGAAAGGTCATCCAGGTACTAGTTGAAAAAGCCAAAGAACCTTGACCCACCCATCTAACTGCACTTCAAAGAAGCGGAATCGGAGAAAGCATTTCCCCAGCGTACTTGATTGAACTGAATATGGTACCAGGATGCCTAAAAACTGACGATGTGGCTTGGCGCTCCCCTTTTTTACTAACCTCTTATACGTTTCACATGGTTTTCGTTTAAGTGGTCATTTTTAACTAATTGGTCATTTTTTATATCTCTTATCTCTAATCCGATCGTTTTCATATTTTGCCAAATTGCTCATTTTGGTCATCAATATACGTTAATGTATCGTCTGCCATTACGTTGGAGATAAAATATCGTATACAACGCGTCCCAAGTTTACGATTTTTCGGGTTGTTTGACGTCTAATCATAAAATAAGCTATTTGTCACATGTCTTCTAACCTGTTCGCCGTGAACTGGCCATATCAGATTTTAATTGTTTAAACGCCTATAATTCACTCTATATTTTATAAAATTTGCTCTATAGATTCTCATTATCTCTCTTATATATTTAGGTCACTCATATTGTTGTAAACGTTGATCATGATATAAGCGAATGTAAGGAGATTTTGGTAGTGCTTTAGTTTGTTAGGACCTACATACACGTTTGACGTTTGAGTTTGACACTTGACACACGCTCAGTCATTCGCTGATTATCGCTTTTAAATCCGAACCTTACCGTTCCACAAGGAGTTCAACTATTTTTAAACCACTTTGCGATATTTTACGATCTTTTATTATACATACTAATTTTTTTATCACATGATGAAAAGTTCATTTCTGTAAATACATAGCCTCATTTTGGACAATCATACATTGATAAACTATTCTTAACTGTAAGGATTACATTACAACTTCATTGTTAATATGATTACAACTTCATTGTTATCATTAAAGCAATCTTAGTATTAATAAACTATTCTAAACTGTAAGGTTCCCAGCATAAATAGTTAATCTAAATAATTAATGAAGTTCCTAATTAATTAATTGAATAACATTCGGTATTGAGTTTATAAATATTGAATTTATAAATTGCTAATATTATAATATTGAAGGATAAATGTTTTTGTTCTATGTATTATTTTTAGTTACCAGCTGATTTAAAAGTTCTACTCCGGTTATATAACTAGTAAACTAAAAATTTTAAAATAAAAACCCTGGTAAAAAAGACTTTTTTAAATACTAACCTCCTTTTAGTTTTGTATATAATATTAATTAACAATTTGGACCAAAGTAAATCATGATTCAGTCGATCGAAGGCCTTGGAAAAATCCAGAAAACAGGCGTATACGGAAGTTTATTGCGATATATAACAATCCAGTACCTAGGGGTATATTGCCATATCCGTCGACGAGTGCCTCTTGAATCCAAACTGTTCATCAGCTGACAAAAAGCAGCCACTTATTCTACCACTCAATATCCATAATTCTAGAGGAAATGGTGGCTAGAGCAATGGGACGATAACTGTCAAAGCGGAAGCATCTAGATTTTAAGACTTGAGGATAGGAACAATAATCGTCCTTGAGAACTCTTCAGGTAAATGTTCATGCATTATCAACAAATAGAAAAGTTTTGTTAATATTTCAATTTCATCACCAGTTATGACGCAGGACGAATCTTCCGAGTTATGTAGATTGAACCATAACAGCCATGCTTATTAAATCAGAACTAGACTCGTTGCTGGCACAGGACATCGTTTAAAATCAACTATTTTTTATTACAAGCCTATTCTATGTTTTTTAACGTTCCTTTGATACGACGAAAGTTTTCCACTCGGTCCATCGATGGAAATCAAAAATTCGCATTTTTGCTCCGGCCTATGTACATATATAAAAATCGCTACCTGTCCAAGTATTGTGGAAATCTTTTTACTTTTTCATCGACTGTTAACTGCTGTTTTTATTCAAGTTAAAAGTTAAGGTGTCGAAAAAATTCAATCAGGATATCGAAGACGCCCAACTATCCGCTTTTGAATTTGTGCTAATTTCCGTCACAAGCGCTTCGAGTCGCGACGTAAATTCAATTTAATCTTATTTAATAAACGAAGCAGATATTCTAATTACCGGATGGGTTTCAAAATATTTGCATACAAATACGATAACAAAGCGTCCGTCTACGTCTCGTTAAACGCGGGTCAGTTGTACGCACACAGAGGGCGGGTGCTGGAAAATCCTGAAGGAAAGATGCGCCCCACAGTTTTATTCCAGCACCGTTGCTCACACGTACGAAAGACCCTTTTAAATTTGAGTCGACAAACGAATCACTCTCAGGGCACGTTTGTGAAAATATAAATAAAATTTGTTACGCATTACGAGGGAACCGAAGGATGGAGGGGTGGAAGGTAGGATGTGGTCAATGGGGGTAATTGAAGGTGGTGTTCCGTTTGTAATCTTGACCTGATGATACCGAAGGATAACGTAAGGTGAAGGTGAAAGTGGCTTCTTCAAATTTACAAACTATAGTATAATACATAATGCATACAAGAGACCTGATCCCGACCCATGTATACGACCATATTATGGTTTGGGTTAATCTGAGCAAATTTATGTAATAAATTATATAGCCTAATATATTTATCTATAAATATATTGTTATATTTTTATGCCTAATCATTATTGAACATATAATAAATGTATGTATTATACATTTGTATGTATGTACATATGTATGTATGTACATTGTGAATATTAAGATTAATGGCGTGTTCATTCTTGACGTATCCTGACACAGTATGAAAAAGGCATAGAAACCCTAAGTTTTATAGTCGGGAGCCGCAATGACATTTTCTCAAAAAATTAATGGACTTTTTTTAATCGTTAGTTACACTCGTATATTCTAATATTTACATGAAATTTAATTTTCATTAATAAAATCTATTTCATACGATATAGATAATATTATAAGATATTATCAGATAATATTAAACATATTCATGATATCTGCAATATATTTTTAATTCAGTCACCAAATATTTTTATAGGCGAATTTAATTAATGAATTGGAAGACTGATGGAAAAGGGAAAACATATAAATATATAAGAACGGACTGTCGGTAAATATGTACATATGTATATATATAAATATATATATATATATATATATATATATATATATATATATATATATATATATATATATATATATATATATATATATATATATATATATATATATATATATTTCGTAGGAATTCAAATTGAGTGTTGAAAGTGACGACATTGGGAAAATAATAATATGGATTTATTGAAATGCGAGCGCTTCGAAGCGTATTTCGATTGGAATTTCGTGTAATTTTATAATAATTACGTATTGTTGAGAGGCCCTGCCTACTGAAGATCAAGCTTCGCTTGCTGGAAGTGAGGAAGGAGACTTCGTCTTTCAGCTAAATGAGTGTTTCGCTAATGACAGCGGCCCCCATTCGTTACACTTTGCGGTTGTGCCGGCTTTCCTTCATTTTGTTCGTTTTCTCTTCAATTCAGCAGAAACCGATATATTGAAATAAATGGTTGAGCATCTATTATTGTTAATGGGTCGTAACTTGAAGCCGGTCACCGAGTCGTTGCCGATACACAGCACATACATAAATAATGCGATCTAATCTCATAGTAACGTCATATTCCGGAAAAATATTTGGGCTGAAACTTGAAAAATTGGAAAAATTGAAAAAATTCGTAAGCCGGAAGTAGAACTTTAGACTTGTGTAAGTTTTCCTACATTTGTGTTCAATTTGTATTGAAAATGCTCATAGCCGGTATGTATGAACGGGTATGTACATACTAGGGTTTCTGACCCGGGTCGACCCGGGACAGACAATTCCGGGAATTTACGAAATTTTTGTTGTCCCGTGTCCCGGGAATTCTTATCTCGAATCCCGGGAATTTGATTTAGAAAAATCTTGGGAATATACAACATTTTCAAGACTGCATCCCGTGTCCCGGGAATTGAAAAAGTCCGGGAATACAGAAACCCTAGTACATATATGTATGTTCAATTATCGATTTTTGTTTTTTATCCTTCTTATATTCCTCAAATATATAGATCAAGTCGTAGGTTGGTCACATCCGAATTTTTTTCATAAAATAAATGTAATTTTTTTTTATATTAGGTGGATTGTTTCGATGAATAATTACGAGACGGTACAAACTATTTGTAAAAAACGAATAAATAAATCAAAGCGATGTTTTTCACTTTATTTAATAACATTTTCAGATGTGTTTTATTTAATCTTAGAAATTTATGGATGGGAACCGAAAATTTAAAGAATGTAGCCAAACTCTCAAAATTAGTACGCCAATATGGGAGTATTTTTTGCGTGAAACATCGGGAGAGTTTGCAAAATGCAATTGAACGTATTTGAAATATGAAAACATGCAATTGAACTTTTTTTCTTATATATTTGATATCCCGGTGCTAGCACCATTTTTTTTTTTTTTTTTACATTTATTATTCATATGCATGATGTATGTACATCTAAATTCGAAGTACCAAGCGATTGTTTTTTTAAATCGAAGAAAGAATAACCAAGTTGTCAAAAAAGTTATTTTAATATCTATTAAGGATATTATAAGAAATTTGATCTAACCAATATTTATTTTTATTGACTATTAAATTTACGAGTGCTAACTATAATTCGCATTACACTATTTTGTGAAAAAACCCTTTCAAAAGATATAATTTTCTATTGGTAAAGTGATAGTGAATGCACCAAAATATAAGCAATGAGATTTTAAGAATTAGTAAAACAATATATTTTTAATAACTGAATTATCTCATTTTTAAACCGTCTCGAGTTTTTCTTATATTTGAAAATTATTAAACGTATTTTACGTAAACGTAAGTCTATTAAACGTATTTTACGTAAATAATTCACTATTCATCACCTAATAAACTACCTATAAATGATTTTCAAAATAATATAAAGAATATTTCAAACGAATCGATAGAAATAAATATTCAAATTACACGTCATGTATTTGCTGTTTATATTGATTCACGCGGATTACCGGAAAGGATGTTAGCATTTTTCAACGTTCAAAAGCTTTACATAGGTACTATATATTTTTATTGATGAATTTGTATGCAAAAGAAGAACGCCGATGGCACCTCACGTTTTGTAAGGCTAAACTAGCAAATCGTATCGAGAATACGTAAAACAAGTGCCACCGACAAAACAACGGCGAAAGCAAATCTCACACGTTGTCCCATAAATATCTGGATTTTAACAGCGAATTTTTTTTCAACAATCTCTTTTTCACCTCGGGTCGGAAGAGATGTTTTTTGTCTTTAGGACGTGTAACAGATTCAACGTCATCGTTAATGCAGTTTGAAAATATTTAAACGTTTTTACGCGTGATGTAAGAAAAAATGTATGTTTAATTTACTAAACCCAATAACCACAATTATGTATAAACAAACCCCGGTCATTGACCTCGCAACCTTGATTATTATAAATTAGTGTTGTGCCCGTTGAAATTTCAACGGGTGGCTACGGAAACAAATTGCTACATGATTTAAAATAAAGTTACAATACGTATAGTAATAATAAATCGGAACATTACGATTGATGGGAAAAAAGTTTTCGTTTCTTCATAAATATAATAATATACATCAGCATCATAGACGAAACTAATTATACTGAAAAAGGTCAAGGGAAAATAAATATCTATCCGAGTTTACATACATACAAACGAATTTGCAACTCTGCGCAATTCACATATATTTATTTACTTATCTACATACAGTAAAATACATTATATAACGGAACGCTTGTGATTTTTCAATTTTTGGGCAATAACAATATTATTTATTAATGTATAGGATTTTAAGCGATCACATTTTTAAATATGATTTTTTTCTTATAATTAAGTTCAGTTTCATGCGAGCTTTCAGGGTTTAAGGATCGCGATCGTTTGAAATATTTACAAATACCATGTAAAAATACGTTCAATTATAATTATAATTGGAGGAAAATAAAAATCACGACTTTAGCAAACTCGGGATTATCGTTGTGATCAATTTCTACACAAATGGGGTGTTCCATATCTACTGTATCCAGAATATCTCACCTAGGGCTTCCAATCCGGCTTAAATCAAAACCGAAAAGCCGGCTTTTTCACCATTTTTCAAAAAATCGAAAACCAGCTTTTTGACTCGATCAACCGGCTTTTTAAGGTTTTCTTTAATTAATGTTTTTTTTCCTCAAAATTAACAATAATGAATTTTAAATTTATATAAAATATCAAAATAAATGTGTACATACATATATCTAAACTCTCTTAGGCATATATTTCTTTGAACAGCAAAAAAAAGCTTAGCGGTTTCTTTGAGATTTAGTAATGTACGAAGACCCGGTCATAAACCAATAAAATATTATTGAAAGTATGTAGTTTCAATGACCTACCCAACTTCAGGTATAGAGAACATTATTATCATTTATCACAAAACCTTTAACTTGACAACAACAAAAAAGTAGTCGTATACTCAAATGCATTACGCATGGGAATTTCCGGAATATAATTGTTTTTTCTTCGAAGGAATTGGAAGCCCTTTAAATATTGAGGCCACTACCTACTTTTATTACGGTTTTAAAATTTTTGTGATATGCCATTTCGAATTAAATTTTTTCCGAAATTTGTAACGGTTTGTAAAGCTTTTGGATTTTTAAGCTAAAAAAGATGCGTAAAATCAACTTTACGAAATAGCTCAACGTTGAGCGCACCTCAGAGCGAATCTCAGCAGTTCTTTATGTATTCATGATTTTCAAGCATTGAAAAGCATGTTTTTCTATAACGTTCCGGTTTATGAGGTCGTGAGAAAAGTATTATTATGTACATATATGGGTTTGGTACAAACGATCGAAAAGCGCCAGACAGATTGAACCACAGATTTACTGGATGGCTGCTTTAAACGCAATTCTTGACTTCTCGAATGAAAAATTGCACATCAGATGACGAGTAACCTTTCGATGTGCACAGATGCAATTATTAAAATGGTAATTATTAAAATTGAGTTGGATCTTTCTGGCGAGTTTTTAATAATTTAATAAGGAAAATTTTGGAACTTAAGTATCAGAAGCACAGAACGTATATAGGGTAGGTATGTCGGGACTTCGGGTAGAGTTCGCTTAGTGTGAGTGCGAGCACGCATAAGGTACACGTGTCGTTAATCTGTGGTTCAGTCTGTCTGGCGCTTTTCGATCGTTTGCACCGCATCGGTACATATATGTATGTATACATGACCTATCTATCGACGATCGCATTGTTAATTAACATATCCCACAGTTTGTTTTCGAATTGCGCTGAGAATATAAATGCGGCGAGTTCAATTAGTTAAAACCCGGCTAAGGTTCCAAAACGGAGAACTTGATTTCGAAACTGTAATCCTCGATATTCGATGGAGACAAAACAAACAAAGCGGCTTATCTAAGACAACAAACACGTTAATTATCATTCGTAAATTAATTGTCTTTCATGTGAACGATATGCTTGGATTGTACACATGTATGTACCTTTGTATGTAAAGTACACTCTCGATTATCCGGGCTAATGCTCGCGGGACTAATGCGGGGAGGAAGGTCGCGAATAATACGCAAACCGGATGATCCGCGACCGGATAATCGAGAGTTTACTGTATGTACATGTGTATGTGGACATTAAGCCTAGTGGGAAAAAAAATTCGCATCAAGAAATCGTTAAATAAAATTGTTATCGATTTTAAACAATCTCCTGTACGAGTGACGTCGGTTGCCTAGGGTTGGTGTCACTCGATGCGGTAAGTCAGTGTGCCCTCCCCCCCCCTTTAAATTAAAAGAACTATCACGAAAAAAATATCTGATAAATAAGTGTTAAATTTGATGAATTTTCAGTGAATTTGAAATATTTACGAAATTAAACGCAGTTGAGAACAGGGGTTAAATATGGTGTTTGTTAGTAACCAAAAAAAGCTTCCGAAATAGTTTAGTCCAATATTTTAAATTTCAAAATTTATTTTGCATTATGTTTCAGATATTTTTATGAAATTCAAGTAAACGAACATATCCTCAAATGTAGGAGTCGTTTAGGCTGCACATATTTAAAATTTGTGGTATTATTTGAAAAGTTACTAGTGATAAGCCCGGTGAAATATCTTATGGATTATATGGAAAATCCAAAATTCACGTTTTCCGCTACAAACTTTTTTTTTCAATTGAACATGTACTCTCGCCTAAATAGATCGCTCCAAAACAGCGAGTGTACTAATACAGATACAATACGATGAATACAATCAATACAAGCATTTTATACAATGAAAGTTAATACGAACATCATCCACAGTGACATATATGAAAACATTTTATTATACAAATTAGCGAACCTCAAGATATTGAATAACTTTGAGATTTGCAAAAGAGATGCCAATTTACAGATAATCAGAAAAATTGGTAGACTCTGATAAAAAATGATCGATCTAGAGCAGTACTACTCAAACCAGCATATATTTTTCAGTAATTCTCACGAACCAGTATCATATTTTTAAATAAAAAGGTTATATATGAATGTGAGTGAAAACTTGTATAACAAATAAAAAAAATTCGGGTGTGACCAACCCATGACTTTATCTATGTATTTGAGGAATATAAGAAGGTTACAAAACAAAATTCGATATTAAACTAATAACTATGATAGCGATACAAATTGAGCGCAAATATTTGCAAATACTTGCACAAGACAAAAGTTATACTTCCGGATGTCGGATTTTGTTCAAATTTTTTTATTATTTAAAATCAGTATAATTATTATACTCATTTAATATCAAGAGGAAAAACATAATTTAAAAAGTCAAAATAAAATAATTAAATATTGTTTTAAAATATTTAATTATTTTAATACTACTTCCGGTTTACAAATTCTGACCAAAACGTTAGCAGCTCTAAGTTAGTACTGTCACGTTCCAGGAAAATATTTATTTAATTTTTATTTACTACTTGGTTAACCAACCAAGTTTCTTTATTATTAATAAAATGTTACATTTATCTTATATTATAGATATATTCGAAAACCGATAGATAATGGAACTATGATTTTTATAATAGGAGACACGTAGAACTATTTCACTATAACTTTCGTTCACTTTATTCTGCTGCTGTGCTGATCGTTAATTGAGGACGCGTTCTCGGAGTATTTATGATGACGACTGTCACTCTCTCGGGAGTCGATGGCGATGACTGCTCTCTCGGGAGTCGATGGTGAAGACTGCTCTCTCGGAGTCTTGATGGTGATGACTGACTGTCACTGTGGAGTCGATGTTGATGACTGACTGTCACTGTGGAGTCGATGTTGATGACTGCTCTCTCGGAGTCGATGGTAAAGACTGCTCTCTCGGAGTCGATGGTGATGACTGACTAATGCGATCGAATGGCGATCTATATAAATGATTTGTTATCTTATGGGCTGGGTACATTCCTGTGTTATCTGAATATCCTATTACAGGAATTTTTATGGTTTTGTTATTCACGTATATGAGCGTGTGAAAAGTACATTTGATATTGTGGGAACTAGAGTGATAAGCGGGGTACATAACAGTACATAAAAAATACAAATATAAATTTTCAGCTTAATACGTTCAGGGGTGTGGACAGGATCCAGGCGACAACATTTTTGACCTTTCTAAGAGGAGAAAATCCCACTTCCGGTTCATTCAATTTGGTGATTTTATTTTTTATTTTTACTTAAAATCACTATCTTAATTATACACAATAAATATCAAGACGCTCAAAATAATTTAAAAGTTCAAAATAAAATAATGAAAAAATAATGAAATATTGTATTAAAAAAAAATACCACTTCCGGTTTACGAATTCTAACCAAAACCTTACCAAATCTAAGTTAGTACATAAAGAATACAAATATAATTTTTCAGCTTAATACATTCAGGGGTGTGGACAGGATCCAGGCGACAACATTTTTGACCTTTCTAAGAGGATATAATCCCACTTCCGGTTTATTAAATTTATTGATTTTTTTATTTTCACCACATTGATACAAGAATTATACTTGAATTTTTTCGTGAAGAACACGCATGTTTAAGGGGTCGAAAAAAATGGTGGAAGAAAAATCAAACAAGAGTAAACTGCCACTTCCAATTGAGAGATACTTACTAAATTTTATACATATGTAGCTTGGTATTACGCTTAAAATTCTAGATATGAAATTTCAGTTCAATAAACAAAAAGGTTTCTGAGAAAAACATAAAAGTCCTCGATTCTCTAGAGCAAAAGTTCTATTTCCGGTTCAGATAAAAATATTTAAAAATATAAAGTTATAAAGATTATTATTTTTATTACATGTAAAAAGTTTAGTCCGATTCAGATAATTGAAATCAAAAAAATTTACATCGTTTTTAAAAATCTTTCTATCGTGGTTATCAACGTAATTAATTTTTCATTAATTTAATTTTTTTCATATTTTTAATTTTTTCATTTTTCGGGGCTGGGGGCGAAGGCCCCGGGGTATCGGAGGCGCTGGGAGTGTAGGAGGGGTCGGGGAAAAGGCTCCGGAGCGTCGGAGGCGTCGGGGGCGCTGGGGGCAAAGGCCCCGGGGGGTCGGAGGCGCTAAGGGTGAAGGCCCCGGGGGGTCGGGGGCGCTAGAGGCCAAGGCCCCGGGGCATCAGAAGCGCTGGAAGCGCCGAAGGCGTCGGGAGTGCTAGGGGCGAAGGCCCCGGGGTGTCGGAGGCGCTGGAGGCACCGGAGGCGTCGGAAGCGCTGGGGGCGAAGGCGTCGGGGCGTTGGAGGCGCCGGCGACGAAGGCGTCGGGGCATTGGAGGCGCCAGGTTCGAAGGCGTCGGGGCGTCGGCGATGCACAAAACGTAATTCGTAATCACTTCGTATTTTGTAATTCATAATTTCTAATTCGTGCATCAATTTCTTTCCGAAACCAGTCGTTTCAATTTCTTTAACTTTATTTTTTATTCTTGTTTCAATGCCTTTTCGAAACCTTTTCGAGTCATGTTATTAATTGTCTTTGTGACATTGATATTTTTTCTGGTATAATACTTATATTACAGCTAGATGTATGATTTATGCAAAGTTCATTGTCAACTGGACTTTCACGCCCAAACTTTTTCAATACGAACGGTCACTTAAGACTGTCGTCTTATACATATGTATAATACCTGTTTTTATGCAATGAAAAATAGCTGTTTCAGGAGCTTCAACCATAAGAATATTATTTCAACAAATAAAATATAAAGTATATAACGCATAGTTAAAATTAAGAGTCGAGACAGTAAAAAGCCCAGGAATCCCCGGGACATCTCGTCGCAGAATCACTATTCTATGCATAAAATTGTTGATTGATAATATCAATCGACAGTTTTACGCATATAACCTGTATGATTATGAATTAGGTATGTACATGTAGGTGTATAAATTCTGGGTTTACTCACAATACGTGCTTCAAATGCTGCCGGTATGCAAACTAATTAATTTTTGCAAGTTACCATATTTGAAATAAATTTTACAAGGACATCCTACCTGTGCGTTGCTAGACAATAATAACGTGCATATATCAACACAGTAATTCAATAACTTCACTTCATATTGGTCTACTACGTCGAATCACTTGTTAAATATCCGTTTAATTTTACAATGAAGCTTCATAAACTGAGAAGAACGCTCGGGAGTTTTCACGGAAAAGCGCTCGTCGCAATAAAAGAAAATTGCGTCGGTCACTGTGGAGTAAAAACCCGCTATTATCAACGGGTCAATACGACTCTAAAATAACGAACCCAGCTTCAAACAAACCTTGTCTCTATATACTCAATTTTTTCCCGCTTCTAACAATGCTCATTGTTAAATAGAAATATATGTACAATTAAACATTTAATAGGGATTAAATCGTCTTTTACGCAGTGCTTCCCCAAACCTTAAGAAGCAAACAATTAGATTTTAAACCCATTTGATAATGAGCATTTTCGGACAGTTACTAAGGCAAAGGAGAACTTGATTGAACTTTCAAATTATAGCATTTAAAAACTGAATTCGTAATAAATAAGGTTTATAATTTTTGGCTAGGTATTAGTGAAGAATAAATGGTTTTTATTAAAACCATTTATAAATAATAGAAGTATAACAAAATAGTAGATGAATATATTAAGCTTTGGGCATATTATAATTGTGACTCCGCAAATAACTTTTTTCCACAAAATTTCTTACCACAACAGATCTATGTACATATTGCGTATATCCTGTCTTCACATTCCTTACCATGCAAATACTATATAACACTAGTGTTGTGCCCGTTGATTTCAACGGGTGGTTTCGAAAAGGAATTGATACTCTAATAATAAATATAATGTCAGGTAATTTATATAAATATAATGTAAGATAATTTATAAATATAATGTAAGGTAATTTATAAATATAATGTAAGGTAACGTATAGGTGAACGCAAGGGTGCATTATACACTCACCAATCCAACCCGTTCGAAATGATGAATGAATGGTTCGGTTAAATAAATATATAATAATTCGAATAAAACTGGTCACATTATAAAATCGGTCAACCGGTTTTCTCATGACCGATTTTAGGGTGTGACCAGTTTTATTCGAATTATTATATATTTATTTAACCGAACCATTCATTCATCATTTCGAACGGGTTGGATTGGTGAGTGTATAATGCACCCTTGCGTTCACCTACGTGGTACGTGAATCATAATAGGTTGGGAATCGCTGATGTAGATGTTTATTTTTTTTTTTCAATTTAAATATGTATTCATTTGAATTATTTTATTAATAAAAGTAAGTAAATCTTCCGAAAAAAAATACATGTATGTATATATGTACATAGATTCGACTTGGACTCGAGTCGTAAGTCAAGGAATACCTGTATATATAAAGTTGATCCATTTTGAATACGAAATCTATTATAAATTAATTCAGATTCAAATTTCTCGGAAATTTTCAATGATGGAAAATAATACATTCGAAAGTTGCGTTTAATTTCAAAATAAATAACCCTGTCGATTAAAGCTCGTCACAAAGTTTATTAGACTTAATTAATTTTCTTGAAATGGTAAATATTTAAACGAAACAAATCGATCAACGGTTTGAGATTTATAAATAGCTCTGTAAAAATGATTCGCACCAATTCCAAAATAAACCTTGGTTAATATAACAATTAGTATTAACATAATATAATGTGTGATTGTAATTAGGGATCTCAAATTCATATATTTTTTATACAACATACATATTTTATTCAATTCGATGTTGATACATCATATATATAAAGACGGTAATCTGTGTGTGTGTGTGTCCTAACTCTCGCCGAACATAATGAATGAATCGATAAAAATCGATAAATTCATTTTTCGACGAGACGACTTTGTCGCGACTCGAACCGATCACCCCAATAACCTGAATATAGGTCTAAATTGAGCTAATGGTCACGGACATCACGCCAAATCCAATTCTTCATTTCGCCTTTTTTTTTTTAAATTAATTTAAATATTCCTTCTCGCCATATAAAAATACGTAATTTTAATAATTTCATTTAGCGAGGTTTTGAACCATTTTTTATATATTTATTTTCAATTAAATTAAAATTATAATTTAAATTATTTATATTTTGACGATATTCGAGAAAAAAATTGATTTCATTCACCGCGGGCGCCGGGAATCGAACCTCGGACCCTCCGATCCAAACGCAATGTCCTAACGAGCCCGCGTCGCCGCCATATCCTCGCCCAGAATACGTGTTGTAAATACACATCATATGTATATGCACGTAATTTGTTATGTGTAATAATAATATTCAACGTTACGATGTCAATGACCGTTTGTGTATAATCGGAAAATATTACATTTTGTTAACGTTTACTTTAAGAATTGAAAATTATTACAAATAAAGAATTGGAAACTATCTATGAGAGTCTACGAAAATAACGGTTCCGGTTCCGGATTTTTTTTTTAGTTTTATACCCATGCGATGATATTTCATAGGGCTATTCACTAGTATAATATATTGACGGTTCTAAAATTTAATTTAAATATTTGAAAGCTTACTAGTCCATGTTCGATATTTGAATTTGTATGTTCATACATATTTAAATACATATATGTATTTGATAGCCCCAAATGCAATGTATTGAATAATTTTATTGAATATTATTGAATAAATTTATTTATTTAATGTCTTGTACGTGCATTGTACATGCAATCTTTTTAAGATTAAGCACGAAGCGAAGAATAAAAATAGTGCTTAAACCGTATCGGGAAATTATTTCTATTGTATTTATTTTTTCCGGGAGAATGTTCTAAACGTGACTTTGGCGGAATCAAAAGAATAACTCGGTGCGATAAACGCTTCGTTTAATACGTCGTCCGCTATACGAGAAACAGTAAAAGACTAAATCTCAAATGTACTGGAACAAAACTTATACCTACCCGGTCTAAAAAGCCTCGGTAAAATTCATCATAAATAATGTTTTTGGTAAATACACTCCGATAATATTTTTATTTTTCTCCCCCTTCGAATAACTAATCCGAAAATATAATTTGTAGTATTTACTATATTTTTATTTTATATATTTATGTATGTATAGGTATGTATATACTTAGTAAAAATAGATGAAGTTTTATGATCATGCGGAAATTATGTTGTAAAATTGTGAATAACTGATGTGTTATACAACATTCTACAGACTAAATCTTTAGATATATTATATTACTGTAATTACCGTCAACTTGTCAAAATGTCGAAAGAGCAATGTAGAAATTGTAATATTTTCACCTCCTTGCAAATGAAAAATATGCGCAATATAAAGAAAACTTTCCAAATTATTTAATTAATAAACTAAAAAAAATCAATATAACATTTTTCGATTAAAAAACGAGCGTACTGTTCAGTATTCGTGCTCTAAATTTTCAGAGAAACCTGTTTATGAACTTGTGTAATTCATGAAAAATAATCATTTTGAGTCAGGTATTCGAGAAGTAGACAAATTAGGCAAAATAATATTAACTCTTCTATGTGAGACTCCTTCAGCAGAACGTTCATTTTCTGCTTTAAATTGAATCAATACTTGTTATCGAAGCACTCACCAAGATCATGCTGCCTTAGCTTGATTTATTTATTTATTTATTTAGTAGCCAATTGCTAGTTAATATGTAATAAATAACAAAAGTAATAACTAGAGACCGGACCCACAGCGCGCCGTCCACTGTTCAATTGTTGTAAATGCTTTGTTAAAGGTTCGCCGAACCTTTTTTTTTCACTCTAGCTTTGTAAATAGAGCCAAACCACCCCGATTCCTGGAAAAAGCACGGTCTGTATCCGTAGTCTAGTAATAAATATAATATAACCAGTGGCGGCTCGTGGATAAGATATCTGGGGGTGCTGCGGTTGA
Source organism: Arctopsyche grandis (assembly GCF_051622035.1). Lineage (NCBI taxonomy): Eukaryota > Metazoa > Arthropoda > Insecta > Trichoptera > Hydropsychidae > Arctopsyche > Arctopsyche grandis. The sequence continues at coordinate 16,404,590 of NC_135355.1, forward strand.
TAAATAAATAAATAGGTTTTTGAGCTCTTTTTCCTACTACGATGTACATTAACATTTAAATTATATAATATTATGATTACTAACAAAAATAAAATACAATTGTAAAATGAAAAATGATCAGTAGATCAGTAATTATTAAAATATATACAAGTATAAGATGCATTGTGAACATAATTCAGTAATAATAAAAATCAATATTATTTTAAACGAAAAGTTTTAGAATCTTATGTTTTTTTTTCTTATATGTACGTTGAAGGCGAGATTATATTTTCTTAAATAAAAAATTCCTTACGCGAAAATCAAAATTCTCTCTGAAAATGATCATGATGCGATGTACAAAGTGAGTGGTTTTAGCTGATAGTGACAGCGACTTGCTAAGAAGTTCTCCTTCCTCTCTATGGCATATTTTACTCTGGCAAAAATTTTTGTGGCAACAACAGACAAAGGATATGCTTGTGACCTGTGTTATCATTCTGTGCGACACCGCAAAGCCTACATAAACAACCCCCAAGCCCGTTACTCATATACCATACCCTCAAACTGCTCATAGCTAAGGAATTTCACCGAAATATGTACATTGTGAACTTATAATAGACTTTTATATTTCAAACTATTTTCTTTTTTCTAAAAGTTTTATTAAAACTTGATACATATGTATATGAACTATCAACTAAGAATTTTCTTACAGACTTTCATACGTTCTTACAAACATATATTGGAGTACGCGTGTATGCGATATGATTCAGGCTAGTTATGCTTGGTCCAGTAATCGTTGAAAAAATCCCACGTTATTCCCAGGAGACGACACCGTAACTCTTGGCAAAGTCAGCGCCCGACCCACGTACATAAATGGATCCTCAGGAGAAAAGTACGCAGAATTATTGTCAGTGAGCCTACAGCACGCCACTGGTAAGCTTCACACGGAAACCTCACAAAAACAAAAAAAACCATGTGAACTTAATAAGAGGTAAGTAAAAAACATGTCAAGCTCTCGAGCCCTAGGCAAAACTCAACATGACAATCGATTCAATCACTCAAGCATTCTGTTCCTGCTTCATAGTTTTCCATATACATATGTATGTACATATGCACATATGTATAATAAATAGAATACTTACGTAAATAGTTAATGCATATCGACTCCGCTTAGTTCCATTTCATGCTTTGTTATTCTAACAATAACAACAAGTGACCTGACAGGTTACTCCAATGCGTCACAACAATCGGTTATGTAAATAAAATAAAATACATATTTTCTTCAAACAAATTCGTGTTTAAATGACCAATTCATCAACGAAACAATCAAACAGGCTCAGATGTTCTCCTATCATGTTGAGGAACCGGACAGTCTCTACAAAATACTAACTCCAAAGATGTACATATTTGGAAATGGCAAAAATCATTCTCGAAAATGGTGATTCAAAGCTTAAGGTGCCTAGAAGAAAGGTTGTGGAAAATGAATATAATAATTATACTTTTTCGTGTATGGGTGTCGAAGAAACTTTTGTAACGTAACTTCTTTCAGTCAAGGGAGATAATTTAGCTTAAAATGATCCGATACACATTAATATATGTATGTATGTTCGTATTTGGGCATGAATTTAATTGGAACTATTATTTAATTAAAACGAGATTCTTTTGACACCGCTGCTACGTAATTTTATTCCTAACGCGGATATACTTCGTTATGCTAAAAATGTCGTTATAGTGGAATGATGACACATACTTGGAGTGATGGAAACTCGTATGTATGTATGTACATATGCTCGAAACCTATGTAAATATATGTATGTATATGTAGGGATGTAAATCGATTAATTATATTTGTCTTTTAATATTGAGGCCAGTTATCATCTTCTAATCCATCTGATAGGGGGATATTGATTAGATTGTTATTTTTTCATTCAATCTTATTTAATATAAACAATTCAATTTCTATTGATGTTTAGCTAAAACTAATTTACTAATTACACTGAGCAACAAAAAATCACGTTTTTGAGTTACCAGAGCGGAGACTAGCCAATATTTATTAACTTAGACTCACTAAATTAGAATATGATAATTATTTTTGTTCGTTGGCGATCGTTTACGAGATATGAGCATTTAAAAAAATGCGCGATTTTTACAGTTTTTGGCTTTTGCGGTCTTTAACTCAAAATTTAGTATTGATGTGCTCAAAGTGAGTATTGGAATCAATATTCAGATGTTTTTTCTTTTGATTGTGATTTTTTATTGTTTTAAAATACTTATAGTTAATTGTCTAGCGATTTTAAAAGTCAAAAATGTATATTTTTTTACGGATTTTTTCTCCGTGCTATTTTGCATTAATTTGGCCACTTTTTTATTTCACCACGTTTATAAGGATTGATTTTCTATCTCAATATTTTTTTTTTATCTAAAGTCGAGCAGTAATTGCGTTACAAAGTTTTGTTGTAACAAATTTTTGACGCATATAGCGTTGACTCGAGCGAGATGAGGAGTAGTCCGACTGCTTACGCAACTTACACCTCACAAAGTACTGTAGCCACAAGAAACAAGAGCCAAATTCTTATTATTTTTTTTACAATTTATTTTTACATTACATTCAACTACATTTTTGTCACATAAATATATTAAGATATGTCTGTTTTTAACAAATTATTTATCGTTGAACATTTTTCACATCTTATTCATATTGTTATTGCGTGGTAAACAATAAGAAAAAAAAAACGTTCTCATAAGAAAAGCCGTCGTAATAAAAATAAAAATATATACGAATAAAAATAGAACAACCAAAATAAAGATTGTAAGCTTTCGAAGTCATAGCTGAAATATTACGCCTCTGCGACTTGAAAGTTACTCTCCCACAAATACATATAACAAAAGGAATTTGTGCTATTTAAGCAGGGACGAGACATTGTTTTTTTTATATTCACGACCACAATATTATTTTAAATCACCAAGATACACAAGTTTTATCGTAAAAGTCGGTATTCAATAGCTTACAAAAAAATAGAACAAACACAACACGTAATATAAATATAACTAAGTACTTAACGTAAGTCTAAAACAATTTTATAAGTATCGCAAATATGCGTCGACCGGAGGATATCACGACGAGGACTAAATCAAAAGACTGAAATTTCACAGCATCACCAAAACCTATAAAATGTTCCGGTCGTAGACCCTTTTAACATAAAAAGGTTGTTGATCCTTGACTGTTAAGAAATGCAATAGTGCACGAGGCTATAAAACTCTATTTAGTGCGTCCTGGAAACGTAAACATAAATATTCGAAATCAAATGTTACTTTTACTCACAAGCAAATGGAGATTAGCTCTAGCCCATACTGTACCTACTGTGTAATATGAGTCATCGTTCGGCCGGCGAACCGTGAGTCGCACACTAAATTATGACCGATACGCGTCCCGCGAGAACATCTCATAACGTAGTTTAAAATCATTTACCGCTCGATTTAGTACGTTTAAATAAAAATAAAAAATATTGAGATAGAAAATCAATCCTTATAAACGTGGTGAAATAAAAAAATGGCCACATTAATGCAAAATAGCACGGAAAAAAAATCCGTAAAAAAATATACATTTTTGACTTTTAACTATAAGTATTTTAAAATTCTCTAGACAATTAACTATAAGTATTTTAAAATTCTCTAGACAATTAACTATAAGTATTTTAAAATAATAAAAAATCACAATCAGAAGAAAAAACATCTGACTATTGAATCCAATACTCAATTTGAGCACAGAAATACTAAATTTTGAGTTAAAGACCGCAAAAGCCAAAAAACTGTAAAACTTGCGTATTTTTTTAAACGCTCATATCTCGTAAATGAAAGCAACCCAACAAAAATCATTATCATATTCGAATTCAGTGGGTCAAACTTACTAAAGATTGGTTAGTCTCCGCTCTGGTATTTTTTTTTTGTTGCTCAGTGTTACTATTTTGAATAAAAATATCAATAATTTTATTTTACTACCGCCATTTATGTTTAAAACTATTAAACAAACGGTGGCTAAACGTCAACGACTATCTCGACGGGCAGATTTAAAACGCGTCTTATACGATATTTTTGCACCATCGTAATGGCGGAGGATCCATTTACTTATATTGATGACCAAAATGAACAATATGGCAAAGTATGAAAACGATCGGATAAGAGGTAAACTTTTTCCTGAATTGTAATTGTAAGTGAAACGTAAAGGAGGTATGTAAAAATAATTTCCTATGCAGCCACTTCATTTGTCGAAACGGAACGTTCCGTTTCTAAGAATAAAAATGTTTTAATTGTCCAAAGGTTTTTTACCTATTAATTATTAGTTGATAAATAAAAAATCCAACAAGAGTAAACAGTCACTTCTGGCTGACGGATTTTCACTAAATTTTATATGTTTACTTTATATTAAGATTAAATATCTAAATATGAAATTTCAATTCATTTCGCCGAAAAGTTTTGGAGAAAAACTCAAAAATCCTCGAAACTCTAGAGTAAAAGTACCACGTAGACTACGGATACTTTCTTCGCCTCTTAACTAAGAGAACGTTGTGAAAAATAACTTTCACACTTTTTATTTTGTCGTATATTACTAAATTACATATTTTCAAATATGGTAGAATTTCTATCTTTCATGCCGACACTTTAATTTATATCGTTCTTATTCTTCGAATATCATTTAAGATTAAAGTGAATAATAACGATATTAATTACCGTAGCCGTGATGATTCATTGCGAAATCTCAAAATGAATTTCCTCACCGTCATAATACTTCACATTAAATCTCCACAAAGTGGTCTATTAATAATGAATGTAGAACCGCTAACGTCAATCTTTAATTCAGTAGATTATCAAGGTGTGTCATCTGAAATGCTGAATTTTCTTTCAACCGTCCCCCGAAAGCTTTTGACGATTGTTTTGAAGCGACTTTTAATTATAAACCCAGCATTAAACTAATAAAGACGCGTTACAGAACTTAATGAGTTATTTGGTATTCAAATTTCATTATCATGCTTTCAAACCAAAATGATTAGACCATACACCAGACTTGCTTAGCTTGCGGCCCACGATACACTTTTTTCAGATCCAAGGCTAGAAAAAAAATCGTATGTCGTATTATTTCAGGTATTTCTGCGGTGCTGCTGGTTAGATCTGTGACGTTCAAGTCGATCATTTTCCAAGTTTGCCAAATTATCCAATTTCACTGTCGAAACAATTCTATCCCTGATTGTCACATTGTCTTATTATGGTTTCAAATTTATATTTTAATTCAATCGAACAATCCATCTATGTACACTCGTCATTACAGATCACTCCAGTGCAATCTGTAATGACGTACAGATCACTCCAGTGCAATCTGTAATAACGTACAGATCACTACAGATCGTACAGATCACTCCAGTGCAATCTGTAATGCCGTTCAGATCACTACAGATCGTACAGATCGCTCCAGTGACGAGTGTACTATAAAAATCAAGATACACACCAAAATTATATATTAAAACAAATTATTACATAATTCGAAATTATACACGACATCTTTGGAAAATATTCGGATGTGACCAACCCATGACTTTATCTATATATTTGAGAAATATAAGAATTTCACAAAACAAAATTTGATATTGAACCGTACAGACACATTCACACATACCGGTAGCAATGTAAAATACTAATAGCTATGACAGCATTTTCGATACAAATTGAGCGCAAATGTATGGAAACTTGCAAAAGACAAAAAGGGGACACCTATAAGGGGATGTACCTTTTCCGGTCAATTTAAAAATTTACAGTGTCAGTTCGATAGGACTAACGGTGTTCAAAAAATCACCAAAATACAAAGACACACAGACACTCAGGCACACACATTTTTTTCTAGATCAGTAATCGATTCTGAGTTCAAATCAGTAAAAATCTCAAGTTCGATTTTTCACATGATCACAAAACTTAATTTATTGTTACTACATACATACATACATAGATGAAGTTAAAAAAGTCTTAAATCTATGACCGAGTGACCAAAAAGGTTAAACAGATCTGTCCTACACCCAATGTACAATAATACTTCCTCACCTCCCCTCTTTCGAACTCGTTGAATAAAATTGTTTAATACCGGTAACCTTCGGTACCGGTTTGTGAGTGGTAAGATCTCCCCGTGGACGAGTATATTTTATGAGATGAAATAAAAGATACTCCTCAGTTTTATAGTAAAAATAAAATGGCGGGCGAGCAAAACGGCTTTATGCGGCGTCCCTATCCGGCATACAAAATTCTCGCGTTAATTTAACCAAATGGAAAAGTTGTGCCGTTCAAAATTATGCCTCCCTTATCTCGATTTCGATTCTCTTTCAAAAATATTACCAATTCATGAAATACATACAGATCGTTCCCAATAATCATACGTGAATTCGGAAATTGATTCCGTTTGAATCAACACTCCTAAGTGATCTTTACATACATATGTATGTATGTACATATGATTTAATACCATCGCCGTTTTTACGTTTACTGTTTTAATGAAAAATTGGTAATTATCATAAGAGTGACATTATCATTTTCCCGTATCAATATCGCTTGTTACGTCGTACTATTTAAAACAGAACCGGATGTAGACGTGCATCTGGAAAGAGATCCGAGGCATTGTTGTCGACAAAGTGAATGCAAATATGTATGTAGATGCAGCTGCATTAAGTCCCCGACGATCATTGTGCCCGGAGACTAATGCATTCGAAACTCTTTGTATCGAAGCTCGTTGTGAGTCCCTACCAACTCCCCCACAGCCTCCTCTTTACCAGTCCGTTTCAGTGTACATAAAGTGTCTTTTTAAATCGTAAAAAAATATTCATTTCGAGTTGAATATTATTAAAATATATTTTCCGTATTGATTCAATTCATCTTAAGCTCATCTTGAACTTGAACTTGATAATTAATTTTGAAAACAAATAGTTACATTTCAATTGTATTGAAAACAATTTTTTAATATTTCCTATACATCTGTAGTTGATTTTATAATTTAGTGAAGCTCAACAATTCTAAATACAAGTCGTGTATACTTAATAAAATTATGTAAACCATCGTGATATATTCGTATTTATTATTATACCTACATACCAGCAGTTTGGCTTAATGGTAGCGTATATAATTAGCACCACTGAGACCGAAGGTTCGAGTCGTCAAACTGCTGGTTAGGTTTGGGGGTTTTGTAACTCCAAATCGATCGTTTCTCTATCAGAGTTTGCCAATTTTATCTGATCATTGCTGAAACGGTTCCTGAAAAATTGGTATTAGATCATTTCCTGTTGTCACAAAAATCTGTCTATGTATAATTTGTAATAATTATGCACAGTAATCTGAAATCTATAGATATCTCTATAGACGTCTCTATAATTTCGTATTTATTATATGTATAAAAAATTGTGCACAAAATCTAAAAATAATCCATAGATGTCACTATGATTATTATTTCTGATTAATTGTTATATGCTAGGTATTCTGATTGTATATGTATTCTTGTATTTCTGATTTCTGATTGTATATGTATTCTGTATTTCGTTATCGTACACCCATCGCATTAGAGCGATATGTAATGACGAGTGTATATTGATTGTAACAATAAAATATAATAAAATAAAATACATATATACATAGTACAAACATACATATGTATGTAGATACAACGATGTTCTCTCTGACAGGAGCAAAATCAATTTTCTAGAGCCCAAAATCAGAATCGGAAACGCACGTGTTTCGGAAAAATTGATTCTCTAGAATACGTTTGGTCACATTGTCGTCAAATATTGTTTTTCTATTGGAAATTGCGTTTCCTGTGAGCTACAGTTTTCAACCTCCGGCTTGCCTAAGCCTCTTTCTCATCACTACCACCTCCTTTGGTCCCTACCTCTTACCATGACCAATTTCTAGGTCCCGTGTGCGGATTATATCGGAAAATCAATAAACAATTTGTATTCCCGGGACGCCACTCTCCCCAATACAAGGGGTTGAATTATGGCCTTTTTTCGTGATCCTTGAATATATGAACGTAAACAAAAGGGTTATTCTACCCATTTTACGAACCACGACAAAAGCCTGTGAATTCGAGGCCCGTTTATTTTGATAAACCTTAAAAATTTACTACTAATTTTACGAGCTTTATGCTCCACCTCTTTTCCATCTTTCCTCACCTAATCTTACATACGCTAAATTATACTAAGAGTTAAGTGTAATTTTTTTTCTAGCGCTTTTTAAATTTGACTGCGCAAGAAATGGAAAATTCTATAATATATATCGGTGAATTATAATAAAAAGAAACTTTATCATACTCGTATGTAAATATCTATGAGTTTTTTCGCGTTTTCCGCTAAACCGCATTAGCATTTTGCAAAGTTTTTCCTTCGCCAACTTTTTATATACACTTTCGCGTGCGAATAAATTTCTGTATAGTTTCTCTTTATATGATACTAATTTTCCCGGCTCGGATTCGTATAACATCCTTGAATCGAACTTTTGTATATCCGAGCCGGGACCGAGCATTTAAAACAATATCTTCCAAATCTTGCAAAACTTTGACTCAGTCATCAAAAAGTTTCGCAGTAAACTGACGCAATGGTTCGGGCTTTTATTTCAAAATTAAATAAACCGTCGAAAACGAAATTTTAGAACCTATGCAGTGTTTAGTTTTATCGCCGTTTCGACTGAAGACCGAATTGGCAATTTCTTTTTACTACGCTGTCTCTTTACGAGGCCGATAATCGGTTTTCTTTTATTTAGAACTACTTGCCGAATTACAATTGCTATTATAATACCCTCATAATAACACATTTCGACCATTCTTTATGAAAATTCCATTATTATCCAAAAGCTACAAATTAAATGAGTCCAAGTTATACTTTCTCAATTTTGAATAATTTTAAATATTTTATTTAATACGACACAAGTGTGTCGCAGTACAGCAAATCAAGCCGCTTTAATTCAGTGCTAAACGCGGAGAGGCGAACGTCTTATGGTAATTCAAAGTAAAGATTTGCACAGGAAATGGGTTGTTTTTTTTTCATTTTTTTTTGTGGGACTCTTCGCAAAAACGTTGTAAAGCTCAACGTCAGTTCGAGTCACGCATACTCAGAATGTAACCGAAGTGTGAGAAACCCACTAAGTGATTCATTGCTCCACGCAGGTTGAACTAACAAATTAATCTCCGGAAGCTCGCTCCAAGCTCATTCACCTGCTTCTAGCGAAAGCTCGTTCAACGTAGTCGGTCTGCAAATATAATACCCGACTATTAAACGTGTGCTTTAGCAGTTTCACTTATTGCCAAATAATTTATATTAGTATTTACGAGAAATATTAATTCATCTCCGATTCGTGCAAAAATATTGTATTTCAAAAACAAAATTTCAAAACAATCGACCCGAAAATTTCTTAATAAAAACTTTTAGCTACGCTTTTCGCTGAAAAACGTTCTGCTCTGTTTCCCTTCTTATTAAAACATTTTCTTTGTCCAAATTCACTCTTTTGTGCTGATTTTAAATTTCAATTGAAAATTAGGCTTATCTGAACAAAACATTTCATACTCATTATAAACGTAATTAATTTTCGACGGACGCTGCTGCGTTGAGTTATCAAATTATCCAATTTAATTGTTCACTCTTAAATGTGATTTTTATGTTATTGTAATCAAGACTTATAATAATTGAAATACATATGTACATACATATGTATATACATTTTAGTACTATTTTTTATTCAATCAAATATATAATATATTATACACATTTCGTTTAGCGTAGACGAACTTGATCTACGAAGAAAAGCACGCAGGCGGCTGGTGCTAATGTGTTAACAACGCGTGGAAGATATTGTTTCCACAATAAGATAGAGCTTATGTCGATTATTGAACTAGAACAGACAAACTAACGGTAAAACCTAATTTCTATTCCAATGTAGATGAAAAGATAACTAAAAAATTCTCTTTGCTACTTCACAACTTCATAATTTAAAAGCAATATTAAATTTATAATATTAGGTATATTACATATATTAAAAAAAGTTAAATTTCATAAGCACAAGATATAAATATAATAGATATAAATGTATATAGTAAAATTGATAAATAAATTTTATTAAATAATATTATGTAAGAATATGTTTAAAACATACATACATAACATATGTTAAAATAAAATAAACCTATAGTGCATATTAAAATAAAAAAAATCAAATGAAATCAAAATATAATATATTGTACATTATAACATGTTAAAGTAAATAAATTAAAGGGCAGAGAAAGTGTAGTACTCAAAAATCGATTACTTTTTTATTTCATTACAGATTTATATAAATATTTATTGTAGCGCTAAGGAATTGTTACATTAATATGAATTATTTTTTAGATACATATGTACACACGCATCTAAAAGAATATTATATTAAACGTCTGAATGACAAGGACGAGATTAACCATTCTTTCTCTTGTTGTTTGTTGATTCGTCTCATTTTATTCGTTTTCATCTCACTTTTTCCGTCTCTTATTAAATATTTGACGTTGCACGAATGTCTAATTTGGAGCGCGGGTGGAACAGGGAAAAATTTGCCGTACTTGCAATTCGAAAATTGCTACGAAAACTTTATTGCACCAGTCGGGCGTTGACGCCATTCGGTGAGACGAATCCTCGAAAAAAGTTTTCCGTAGATAAATTCTTAAGAACTCAAGTAACTTAGACTTAAGCATCTCTAGTAGGGCTTGTACATTTTTAAAAACTGGGATATTCTTTAAATTTGCCGCATTCAAAAACCGATTTTTTTATTTATTTGATATCCCAGTATTTAATTCTAGATTTAATGCGTAAAAGTCTATTGAATTAAACCAAAAAACTATTGAATTAAAAAGGTTAATATTTTTACTTGAAATCGCCTCGGGTACAAATAAAACGATATGGCATAAGTAGGCATCATAAAATACATTGAAAATATTAAGATTTGTTATGCTAATTGACTCACGTACTACTACCTACACCTATCAAATTCGAAGCGTATTCTTATTCTGTTAAATGAACTGAAACATTTAAAAAAAGTGACATGATTTCATACTATTCAATTTCTAAATGCTATTACACAAAGGAATTCAAGAAAGTTGAATGGATAACTAGTTCTATAGTTGTATCAAAATCTACAAAATATTTCTACAAATATATGTAATAAGTTTCCACTTACTTCGAAGAGTAAAATGTTTAAAAATTCTAATACTGGGTTTTCGGAAATAAAGAAATTCGGAAATCAATTTTTCAAAAGTCTCTTTTTGTATAAACTCTAACCTCTAGCAGCAAGTGTACAAACCAGATGGAGTCCGATAACCTTTACGCTGCGGGTACTTAATCTGAAGGATCACCGCAAACCCAATACAATTAATTCTGTTTATTTGTGCAAAGAAGAACAACATTCGCAAATGAAATTTGAACAATTATAGCGGTCATGATACTAACAGTAATTTAGAACGGCCAAAGTCAAAAGTTTATCTACCAAACTATCCATGTTTACACACCCCAGAACGTATACGTATTATATTATTTTATACATATGTATGTACCTACGTAGCCTCAGCGATAGCCCAATCGATGTAGTTTTAAGTTCAGTAATGAAAATTCTGATAAACATACACATTTACATATAAACTTTATAAAATCAAAAAATATTCTCAACCAGCTACTGCAATGATTTAGAATAGCTCGCAGAATTTACCATTTTTTTACGTGATATAATAAAAATAATACATGACCTAAAATAAATTCATTCGGACATACATACATACATACAATACCTATCTATCATAAAACCGATAACTACTTTTTTATTAAACCTAATTAATTTTAACAAAATCAATTCATAAGTTGGCATAGTATGTTTATTTGACTACCTTCCTAATTCAAACCAAGCTTTCTTAAAAAAAACAGAAATTTTATCAATAAATTCAATAAAAATAATTAATTTTCTTCAAAATTTGACAAATATAATACACTTTTTGGTTACACCCACTGTACTAATTATAATTAACCACGTAAAACATTCCATAATATTTTACGTCATTTATAGCTTAACCACTAATAATAACAGCTGAAAAATAGTTCTGGTAGCCCTCTAAATTTGATTTTGATTTTTAAATGCTTTTTATTATTACGAAATTATGTTCACAATACATCTTATATCTATTTTAATAGCTACTGATCTACTGATCATTTTCTATTTTACAATTTTAATTTTATTTTGTTAGTAATCATAGTATTATATTATTCTAATGTTAATGAACAGCATAATAGGAAAAAGAGCTCAAAAACCTATATTCTACAGAACTGATTTTTCTTTATAAAACATACTACTGTATTGTCATCATTACCTTTTTTTACTAGCATCCTAAAAAAGTTATATTTATATACCCAAGATATGTAAATACCAACATACATACATACATACTTAATCATAGTGGAGTATTAAAATATTATTAGAAGGTATAAATTTTCGGGATATCTATTTCAAATAATTTTATTCTATTTATATGCTGAAAGTACTTACTTAAATACATTTAAATTTTTAAATGGTCCATATAAAGATAATCACCGTTACATTGGGGAAAATTTAGGATGAAATATAATAGGCAATAAAACGTAGTGTTGCGCGTCTCGCATACGAAGTATCCTCAGAGGAGACGAGCTCTAGGCAAGTTCTAGGAAAAAAATAATAAAATAATCAAAGCGGAACTATCCGAGGTAGACAGCTTGCAAATTGAATGAAAATCCTGGATCGAAGGCCCTGTACCTGGCGATTTTGGGGGTCTGACGCACCGGAACCCATGGGACACGAAGGGGTCCAGCACACGGGTAACGTGACCCATGGGATAGGAAGATTTACGCGCAGCATGGCCGTCTAAGCGAAACAGTATTACGAATTTAGCGTTACAGTTGCTTGGAAAATCGGCGAAAATCCCGGAAAATTGAGCCGAAAATGCGGCGGCAACGTACACTTGACGATTCCACAAATTACAAATTTTACATATGTATGTACATACATATATAGAAAATTAACGCCTCTCGCTTGTTTTTTTTTTAATAATACAAAATTTGTAGTATGTATAATATCAAATTCACATGTCCTCTATGATAACATATTAATATTTACTTTTTTATATTTCAGGATCCTCAGATTAATTTCAATATATTTTTAAGCGTTGCGATGAACATTGTAGCTCCATTCCGTAATTTTATGATTATATAATATCTATGTAAATGGCTGATGTGAAGAGTACCCAAAATTGTTAGAAAAGCCACGTTTGAGATGGTTGGACAAATGTATGGTACTAGCTAAGTAGATGAGTGCTGCTCGGAACAAAAATGAATTTTTTGTTCGAGGAGGTGCAAATGATGTTGATTATGTAATATCTAAAAAATTTAAGTACATAATTTTTGTTAAGACGAATGTATATAAAACTAAAAAATAAATAGTTTTATAAATAAATAGTATTCAATGAATCTGTCACAGTGAAATTATATTTCAAGTGAAAATATATTTTCACTGACGTTTCAGTGAAATCATATCCAGTTACATTTTCAGGCTTGGTTTTATTCATTTAATATTAGATTGTTAGGGTTGGTATTATTTAAGGGTTAGGATAGGTTAGGTGAAGTAAGAGTTGACCCTATTAATTTAAGATTGGGTTGTTAGAGTTAAATTTATAGAGTTAAACGTTGTAAATTCATTTTTGATACATTTTTCACTGCTTGAATTTGTGAAAATATATTTTCACTAGTGAAAACATATTTTCACTTGAAATATGCTTTCACTGTAACAATAGTATTCAATGTATTTAATGTAATGCAATAGTGTGGTCATCTCAAAAATCACACATTATATAAATGACAGTTAATTAAAATGAAAAGAACATTTCAAGACATACATATAAGTTTATTATTATACGAATTCCTTTATGTATATAACGAAAATTATATAACTGAAAGCTTAAGTTTCATAAAAAAAACTATGAACTGTTCTAATACACGGTTTTATTTATTTGTATGTATAGTAAGTAAACATCGATTCTCTAGAGAAAAATTACTACTTCCGGTTCAGATAAAAATATTAAAAAAATATTAGGTTATAAAATTTATAATTTATATTACATGTTAAAAAAATTCAGTCCGATTCAGTTAGCAGTTTGGTATAACTGCTAACTGAATCGTTATTAATTAAATTCAAAATAGATAATTAGATTCAAAAACTTAAAAAAGAAGACACCTATAAGGGGTGGTACCATTTCCGGTCAACTTAAAAATTTGAAAATAATTTACGTTGTGTCGATAAGAAATTCAGTAGCCAATATAAAGTTTCAGTACGATAGGACTAATTGTGTTCAAAAAATCCCCAAAATACACAGACACACACACACACACACACACACACACATGTTTTTTCTCGATCATAAAAACGTGATTGGTGATCGATTCTGAGTTCGAAATTTTAGTCAAAATCTCGAGTTCGAATTTTCGCATGATCACAAAACTTCAACCTATTGTTACTAAGTACATACATATGTAGTAATGTACAACGATGATATTTTAATAGTTTTTCAGGAAATATTAAAGTCGTGAATGTCTAGGCAGATCTGGAAACGGTTACACTGTGCGTTTGGCAGAAAAGTGCATCTTACTAAAATCGTTCAAGTTGGAGTCGGAGTTGGTAAATTTTGATCCGACTCCACAGTCCTGGTTTTGATTTTATAATATACATATGTTAAAAAGAGTTTTTTTACCCTATTTAAATAGTAATTGAAAGCTTTTACTCAAATGAAAAAGCTCTGTAATTAAAAATATTCTTCCTCATGCTCCCTAATCATCAGACCTTTCTCCGACAGATAATCATTTTTTTAAACATTTTGACTCATTTTTGAAAAATAAAACGTTCACGTTAGTCAATGATATTAGAAAATGATTTTATTATCACCTTTGATAACGTTGTGGCTTCTAAAAATCAAGATTTTTATAAAAATGGCATTTATTCGTTGCCAACTCGTTGACAAAAAACTGTTATTTGATTATTTTGATTAATTAATCTTTTTGTAAGAAAAAAAAAATCGTATTTTTATTTTTCATTAAGAGGGGTGTACACCTGAAATCTTAATTTTGTTGCCGTTCCTTTCTTCGATGTATATATTGAGTAAATGTGAAAATATACATATATCCATATATATATATATATATATATATTGAGTGAATGCGACAGTTGCGCTTCGACCAGATAATACGTATTTTAAATCGACAAAATCGAGATTTCGTATTCTTCTATTTTCTCCTCTAAAACTGGACCAATTTTTAAAAAAATGTCATCATCGGTATGAGAAAGATATTTTCTGTGCAACTATGCGCGTATTTTTTTTTAAATCGACCGTTAAATAAGCACGCTGGACTCTTTTCGTGGATGTAAAAAAGAGTCGATTTTATATATGTTTGGCGGCTCCTAGCTCCTATAAAAAATAAATAATCAAAAAAATAAAACTATATATGCATCCCAATGGTGGATATCCATAGCATATTAAAAAATAATTTCTCTAATGCCATAATTGAGGAAGGGAGAAGTGTAATACGTTTGAATGGACAAGGCGCTGGTGTCCAGCCCTCTTAAATATCGGCAATTTGATCTGAACCAACCTATATAAAATTGAATGTCTGTCTGTGTGTCTCGTATAGGCTCCTAAGCCACTGAACCGATTACGGTGGAACTTTCAGGATTTGTTGTATGCATGTCCGGGATGATTACTGTGAAAAAAAAATCGCCCAAAATCGGGAACGGAAACGGGAAAAACGGGAATGCGTGTCATTGCAATGCAATAATATCAAATGTGTTCGTTGCCTGCGTTTTTCCGACAAATGGGAACGGGAACGGGAATGCGTTATTGTGGCATTGCAACGCATGCCGGGTTCAGCTAGTGTATTATACATACATATGTATATATTCCTAGCGACTTCAAGATTCTAGGCTCGAGCTTTGGCTAGACCTCGATTGTAAAAAATCATTCGCTTTATGATTTCACATATGTATTTCTGCGGTGCTGCTGAACAGACTTGAAAATTTGTAGCTCCAATTCGATCATTTCCTATCAGAGTTTGCCAATTTATTTGATTTGATTGTTGAAGTGGTTTTTCACAATATTGGCTACCTACCCTCTGTTTATAGCCCCAGTTCCATTTATAATAATTTCAAATTTATAAGTATAATTTTTATATATATATTACAGATATAATTACACATATATTACAGATATGTAAGTATTATATGTATGGACAAGTTTGTCCATAGGTGTTTTTGACCATTTGAGACAACCCGTTATGGCACATATGGTAAAAATAAAAATAAATATTTATAAATTTTTACATTATATTTTCATCGCTTCAAATTTATTATTTCCAATATATGTAGATACATTCATATGCATACGTATGTATGTAGTTTGGGGTGGTGGGAACCATTGAAAATGGTTGGATACTTATCAATAAATACGGAAAACCTTCGCACTAAACCTGACTGCATTAATTGGTAGAATTAGCATATAAATCGATTTTCACTTTCCTTTACATACGCACGTTTGCGCTTTCACACTATAAATACAGATGCACATACATATACGTATTGTATATACATACATGTGTATAGCGGCTACACCGATCGAAATGGATAACATGAGAACGTATTCAAATGGCGATTCAAAAAAGGCGTTTCTTTCGAAATCAAAATAAAACCATTTACGCGGAACGATTCGACGGGGTCCGAAATGACCCTCGTCTCTCTCCCATAGGACACCTATCACATGTGTAACCAGAATTCTTTTATACAAGCCTAATAGGTTTCACAAGAAGTCTTTTGCCCAAAAATATCCCCTTCGTTACTCACTCCATCGCTACCTTCCTTTTTGACTGCATGTCTAGTTTGATTTAAATTATAAATTATCCATCTTACTATATTTTAACAGATTTATTTAAATGATATTGTATCTACCCCAAACTGTTGGCCCACTCATTCGCGAGATAAAACCACGGAATTCACTTTCATAGAGTACATTTTTGCTTTATCAAAATGACACATTCTCAATGATACATACATATATTCGAAGACGAAATAAACAAAAATAAAAGAATCCATCAAAAAGATTAAATGTCAGTGAGAAAAGAAACCTCCTCTTTTCAATATGAAATCTTCCATAAAAAATCTTTAGTACTATAAAATATCATATGTATGTAGTTCCACATATTTGTCAGTTACAATTAAATTTTACTATAAACTAAGGTTTAATATAATTTATATAATATTTCATATTTGATAATTATATGAACAGGCATTTCTCAAAAAATATATTAACATTTAAAATATGTATATATAATATAGTTGCATTTAAGCAACACTTGTGATTTTAAGATTTTGAGGCAATAAAATATTATCCGTTTTGGGTTTTAAATGACCATCTTATAAAAATATGATTGTTTCCTAAGATTTGAGTTCAGTTTCGTATGAGTTTTCAATCCGTAGTATGTATGTATGTACATAAAAATTATAATACAAATCTTCTATAGTTATTTACATTAGCACATATACATGTATGTACATACATACCATTACAATCACCGATAAACAATGTATACCGTTATTTTACATGACACCAATTGAAAACTATGAAAACGCTGTGAACAAATTTGCAGCATTTTATATTCGAAATGATGTAATTCGAATTTTCCGAGAAATAGGACAGGGTTGCCAATTTGTTGGAACCGTTTCATTGAAATCAGATAAATTAGAAAACTTTGAAAGAAAACGATCGAACTTGGAGTCACATATTCAAGTACATACATTGTTGTTAAATGCAACGTATGAAAATATTTTTATAAAAAAATTGCGGTAAGTTTAAGCAATAAAAATTATAAATTATACTATCTGAATCCGGCATGCGTTTTAACGCCACAATAACGCATGCAATTCCCGTTCCCGTTCCCGTTCCGGTTCCCATTTGTCGGAAAAACACAGGCAGCAAAAACATTGGTCGCGACGCGAAAACATTTGAAATTATAGCGTTGCAATGACACCCATTCCCGTTTTTCCCGTTTCCGTTCCAGTTTTTTCCCGTCTTTGTTTTTCACAGTAATCTTTCCGGACATGCATACGACAAATCCTGAAAGTTCCTATTCGGTAGTTTAGGTGCCTATTCGAGACACACACAGACATTCATTTATACATATAAATTCATGATAAACTTTAAGAATATTTACACTTTACATAATTATTATTCGAAAAATATTATTGATTTCCATAATATAGAAATGCTCATAAAATATTTACAAGCGACGAATGTTTGAACAAAAAATATTTTTATCAAATTAAAAATTGCAGGGTAATAAAACCATTGATGAAATCGAGTCCAGGTTCTGAAATATGTTTTGCAAAGCCCAAGGGAATTGCCTCTCCATTTACTCGATTAATTTATTCATAATGCTTAAAAAAATGGCATCCGTCCTGCTTTAACGTAATAACCATTTCAAAGATACATAAAAATTTTGAATATTCTTTTCTTATACACACACACACACACACACATATACATATATATGTATATATATATATATATATATGTGGGATTTTATGTGTGTGAGCGAATTATGTAATGGGTAATGTTAAGGAGTGATGTACAAACAGTGGTACACATGAGTGTACACTGTTTGTGAGTTGGCAGAAGTGTGACGCCAACTGACGGTGAGTAGTCGAACCGTTGGCCGGGCGGCCGCCGGTGGTGCGTACGCGCACGTGTTTATACTCAATGGTATAATAAACGTACATTGATGGACCAACATCGTCTTTGATTATCTCTCCCGCAATCCTCCCTATATCTTTGGATTCTACAAATGGGGGCTCGGTTCCGGGATAGGGATTAAGATTGCGAGAGAGGAGAAGACGCCGGCAATCTGACAGATGGCGGCCATTCGTGTTCGAGAATATTCCACGGGTGTTCCGGAGAAATTGGAGTCGGCGGCTATCATCATAACATAGTGGCGGACGTGTGCTACGAGGACCCTGATGACTGTGATGACCAACGACTACCAAGATGACAAGGACATCGACGATGACATCAGCCGCGACGGAGTATGACGCGTCAGCGTCGAGGACGGAGCGTGACGTCACAAGCCGCGCGCAATTTGACATCGCCGCGACGATGACAGATGACGAGACGAGCTTACAGACGACCATCAGCTGAGAATCATAGTGTGATTGTGTGTGTGTTTGAATGTGTTGTTCATTGCGAATATAGTGAAGGTAAACGCGTTTTGTTGGTGGTGCAGAGGCGCGTCGAATTCCAAGGCTGACGATCCACGGTGGTCTATCACGACGGCTTGTTGGCACGGTCACTCTTCTATAGGTTTCAACAGACGGTTGGACCTGACGGTACCTGAGGGTTTGGAGAGGGGATCGGTGTCAAGGGTCGGTGGTGCCACGTGTGAGGTGACGCTGAAGAACGAAGAAACGCTAATGTATAGCTGCGAACCACGAATATTTTTATTGTTTACGACGAAATATGTTATTTTTAATGCTGATAAACTATTTTTATTTTAAATGAATAAATAATGAAAGATGAAACATTACAAAGAATGAAAGATGAAACATTACAAAGAATGAAAGATGAAACACTACAAAGAATGAAAGATGATTTGTGTTTTCTTCAATTATTACATATCACCTGTTCTATTGTTTATGTACTACTGTAAATCCGAGACGTATTTATGTCAGGTATGGCCGAATGTGGGATTTTATGTGTGTGAGCGAATTATGTAATGGGTAATGTTAAGGAGTGATGTACAAACAGTGGTACACATGAGTGTACACTGTTTGTGAGTTGGCAGAAGTGTGACGCCAACTGACGGTGAGTAGTCGAACCGTTGGCCGGGCGGCCGCCGGTGGTGCGTACGCGCACGTGTTTATACTCAATGGTATAATAAACGTACATTGATGGACCAACATCGTCTTTGATTATCTCTCCCGCAATCCTCCCTATATCTTTGGATCCTACATATATATATATATATATATATATATATATATATATATATACATAAATCGTTCGTTATAAAGTTTTATTTATTTGTAGATATTATGGTATGAAAATTATTTTTTTATTAAAATGTTTTGGCGCCTCCCCTGGCAATAGTCTGCGCCTCCCAGTTTGGAAACCGCTGATATAAGTGGAAATGACGTCCGCCATTACTATGGTGAAAAATAATTGTATGAGACACGTTTGAAAATACTGCATTTCCTTCACGGTGACGTCTATCGTCCACACTGTCCCATTTGTCCACACTGTTCTGATAGTTTTTTCCCTTTTCGCTCCCCTCTCGTTACGGCAGATTTAGCACTTTGCCATACTTATGATCAAAGCTTACGGAAAGAATTGGTGATTTATTAATTAGGTTTTTTTATATATTTTCTTAATTTAGATAGTTTTAAACATGTTTTAAAAATGTCGCGTTCGAGAGATCCGTGCGTGGTATAGTCCTTTGAAAACGATACAGTCGACCGTTAGTCGTTGAAATTGTATGGTAGTATTTCTCCTTGCTTGACAGTGATCCATAACAAAACGACCCTTCGGACCATTTTCGGTAAAATTCGGTCCGAAGGGTTTTGTTACCACCAAATTTGGTACATTATGTCAAGGCACTCTAACTTACATTAGTGTCATTAACGGTTTTATAATATATGTATGTATATAGTAGGGTCAGGGATCGATTCAATTTCATATCGAGAAGCTCAATTTCAATATCATTTCTTTGGGCTTTAATTTCATGTGGAGAAGCTCACGATCGAAAATCTTCAAGCATATATATATATATATATATATATATATATATATATATATATATATATATATATATATATATATATATATATATATATATATATATATATATATATATATATATATATATATATATATATATATACACATATATATATATATATATATATATATATATATATATATATATATATATATATATATATATATATATATATATATATATATATGTATATATATATATATATATATATATATATATATATATATATATATATATATATATATATATATATATATATATATATATATATATATATATATATATATATATATATATATATATATATATATATATACATATATCGCATATATATATATATATATATATATATGTGTATATATATATATATATATATATATATATATATATATATATATATAAATATAAATATATATATATATATATATATATATATATATATATATATATATATATATATATATATATATATATATATATATATATATACATATATATGTATATATATATATATATATATATATATATATATATATATATATATATATATATATATATATATATATATATATATATATATATATATATATATATATATATATATATATATATATATATACATATATCGCAATCAGATCAGAGAGCGGAGTAATAATTAGGAATAGAGAAGAGATCATGGACAGAGTTTACACGTTCTATACAAAACTATACGAGAACAACAACGGCCAATTTCCCGCTCCGAAATCGACACACGGCCAAAGGATTCCTGCAGTATTGCCTAGCGAAGTAGAGGCCGCACTTAAAACTGCAAAGAATGGTAAAACCCCAGGGGAAGATAACATTCCCATTGACTTACTAAAATGTGGCGGCTCCCCCCTAAATAATATCTTAGCTAGGCTTTTCAGCAAATGCATCCAGAACCAAGCTATACCAGAAGGATGGAACAACGCAACGATCATTTTAATACACAAAAAGGTGATAAAAGCGATATTAAGAACTACCGACCCATTAGTCTACTTTCAGCGGCTTACCCTTCCTATAGAACAGGCAGGGTTTAGGACAAATTTCAGCACAATGGACCACCTCCAAGTAGGTGGTGAACTAATCGAGCGTGCCAACGAATATCAACGGCCTTTGTGCCTAGGTTTCGTCGATTATGAGAAAGCCTTCGATACAGTTAGCCATTATGCAGTACTTAGCGCTCTACAAACACAGGAAGTGCCGGAACCCTATGTGGGGCTGTTAGCTGCAATATATAAGTATGCCACAGCTTCGGTTAAAATTTTTTTCGAGTACAGATAGATTTAGTATAGGAAAAGGAGTAAGACAAGGAGATACAATCTCGCCCAAGATATGCAATGTGGTGCTTGAGGGAGTTTTCAGGAACTTGGAATGGGACACAGCCGGAGTAAGCATCAACGGTCGCTTCTTGAGTCACCTTCGGTTCGCAGACGATATAATTTTAATAGCTCGTGATTAAGCTGACCTACTTAACAGACTAACACAGCTGGATAGGGAAAGTATAAAAGTAGGATTAAAAATTAGCATATCCCAGAATATTTTACATCGTTTGATTTCAAAGACAATATGTATAGACACATTTAAAATGACACCTACAGATATATGTGCATATGTATGTATATGTCAAAGCATTATTTACATACATAATGATTTGACCTTTAAACCTATTTTAGTATATGTATGTATATATAACCCACTTGAGTACCACCAAAGAGAAGTGTATTCAAGTAACATTAAGAAAAATTCAAAACGAATTACCCCATCAAGCATAAATTCCGTTTCCGTATTCAGTTGAAATTACGCAAAGTTACTATGTAAGGTTGAGAGAAACTCTTTGATGCCCGCTCTCCCAATTTATTTTGCACGGGGCTAAATTTGAAATTCATTACTACGAACATCACGCTTAACATAATCATATATCTTTATCACGATATGCGTACGTATGTATGTATGCAACCACCTACATATTATACATATACAAATAGATACATGCAAATGTATATGAGGCCAGTACGTATCTCCATACTTGCGTAAAACTTTTATCAAGTTATTGCCTTACTCCTCAACAGCATCAGTAATCCAATTTGCAAACGCGCGTGTAAATTACTAAAGCAAAACATAACGCGATTTATCATCGCTACACCTACAGTGTTAGAAACGAAGCAATTAATTAATGAAAGTGCGATATAAAATCCCATTCTCTTGACAATATATACATATATACATATATATGTATGTATGTACATACATATACACAAGTATGTATGTGTGTACATCCAAATAGTTTTTTTCTGGTCGATCGATCACATGATTAAGTTGAAAGGTTCATAATTTTGAAAGGGGTGCGAGAAATGGCTGAAAGCCTGTTAAAAATTCAAGGGTCGTGTGTATATTATAGTGTAGTAGTGCGAATACCCAATACCCTGTGAAGCATTTGAGCCATTTTATATAGGTCACCCGACCTGAATACTCACATTCAATCCGAAACACTTTTTTCTAGCTTTTATATAAAGTGTGTCGTCGAAGAAGCTGCTGTGATGGACAGACGTATTCGAAGTGTCTTGGAGTTTCAAGGAACTATTATTTCGCCGTTCCCCACTTTTTTCCTCGACTAAGATTTGTCGATAGAGCTTCTTGCAAAAGATAATTCTATATATATGTACATGTATGTATTCTTTTGCTATTACTATATATGTAGTTACGATGTCCTGCTATTTCCGTGCGGCAAAAATCACGCCGATATTTGCGCGGTACATCTGAGCGCTGTGACAATTCGGCTCAACATCATTTCAGTGCATTGAAAAAACTAAAAACAAAATTTATATACAAAATAAATAAACAAATTTTAGAGTATACTAGCATTATCTGGACTTATGGTGGAGAGGTGTCGAATTTTAAGATATCTGTTCCCGATTTCCGATAAATTTTATCTTTATATTTTCCTTGTATTGACATGGCGTTGGTACATAATAATACAAATGTAAATTTTCGGCTTGATACGTTCAATAGTGTGGAAAAATTCGTGTGGGAACAACATTTTTGAGTTTTCTAACGGGAAAAATCACACTTTTATTATTTTTATCACATTGATACAATGATTACACTTGAATTTTTTCGTGAACAGCACAGCACACATATTTAAAATTGTGGAAGAAAAATCGAACAAGAGTAAACTGCCACTTCCGGTGTTTTACCAAATGTTATATATAACTTGTTATTAAGCTTTTAAAGCTTTAAGAAGTTTACTTCTAGACTACTCGTGGAATATAATTTGATAATGCGTAAATTACAGTATAATAACAGTCATGTTTGAAAAATTAAATTCCAAATGTATTATTTTTATATAATGATCATGCTACGTGCTGATTTTAATAAATCATCAATTTTCAATAAAAATATATATGTACATATATTTAAATTCAATTCGTTTGAATTTTAAATTTTAAAATTTATTTTAACCGCGATGTTCGCCAAATGTTAAATTCACTAGTTTTTCAAATTTGTTTTGCCAAATGTCAAGGTTGAAATCTCGTTATAATCCTGAAACTTTGATATACGGGGGTCCTAAAGAGAGTTTTGATCTTTAAAATAACACATGGAGGTGACACGTTGCTTAAATCAAATGTTATATCTGTCCTAAAACTATTCAATGACGAATTAGCCGCAAAGCGAAAGGGCCTTCTCACCCCGGTGGACACGTGTGCAGACAGTTTGACAAACATATTTGTTAAGTTAGAAACTAAACGGGTTAGAGGCCGACAACAACCCCTGTCCGTCTCAGTTGACCCGTGTCAAACGCCTCCACCTCAACCAATGCCATCTGATCTACATTCGAATTGGTCTTTTTCAAACACACGCTCAGTATACATATATTAATGTATGTATAGTAATTTAACTGAAAAGAAAGCCCTAAGAATTATCGCATGAAGCTAATCTACTTTATACATGGCTCTTTTATATTTCACTGTATGGTTCAGTTGAAATTCCTACATTCTTCCGATCATATTGAAACTTTGCCATTTTGCGTGGTTTGGTCAACGATAGATATTTAAATCAATTCCGCCAATACGATGGTGAAAAATAATCCTAATAGACACGTTTAAAAATGCAAATATTTTGGATATCTTGACGTTTAGTGATCAGTAGCCATGTATGATTGGTGTTCCGACACCCTCTCGTTTTGTCAGATTTTAAATGTTTAACCTCCTATAACTTTATCTTTTTCACACTATATAGAAATGAGCATGGTGAATTTTGCTGTATCCACTTATTTTGTACAAATGAACAGAGCTTTGAATCTTCTTACCTCGTTATATGTACAATGTACACACATACATAAATATGTACTCGACAAGAGAGACATGTGCTATATTTTAATTTTAATCTAATTTTCGATGATCTCCTCTGATATTATCTTACCTACTCTAGCATTGATAAAATCTTCATTAGTTTTACGACTACATATAAATAAGTAGGCAACTATTTTTCACTTGGGTAAAATAATGAACTGGCAATAAAAAACACAAATGGTCGTCATCAATTAACTACTCACCGTTTCTTGCTGAAAGTTATATCATACTATTTTCGACAAAATTGAATTCATTAATCTCGTGTCATGCCTAGATCTTGGATGAGTCTATCATAGAAACTTTCCTTTATTCTTCTTACACCCAACCACTTAATTTCCATTTCTAAAAATTCTTATAACTTAAATTCATAATATCAGGAGGACCACGCTTTGTGCAGTGTTTTATATATATATTTTTTTTGTATTATATTTGTAAATTTCAATTTCTTCTTATATTCTATTTTAAAGCCTTTTCCAAATATTTTAATACTATAGTTTAATTATGCAATGTTCTACATATTTTGTCATGCCTTTATTCTTTACTTTTTAATTTGTTTGCCTTATATTTATCTTTTTCATTTTTGTAAAAATCTATTATTGGACTCGGATGTTACATATATTATTTATTTACTATTTGTTTTTTTATTCATATCTATGTACATCCTGTCTGTTGATTTTTCAATAAATAAAATAAAATAAATAAATAAATATATATATATATATATATATATATATATATATATATATATATATATATAAAGACGGTAATCTGTGCTTGTGTGTGTTCTAACGCTAGCCGAAAATAATGAATGAATCGATAAAAAGCCTAAAGTTTGTATAAATTCTCATTCGGAGTCTCATTCGGAGTCGAACCCGCGAACCCCCAAGCGAACATAAATATCCTCTTATAGGTATGTCTGAATTCAGAGTGTTAGCGATGAAACCATCGTAGAATATTCAAATGGCCTTTTTTTAAACAGAACAGAATTTGAGCACTGATGTCTTGCTGCATCCAACTTAACGAGTGATACATATATCAGGAGCTGACGTGTTTCGAAGCCAAAGCCGAAATTTTGACTTTTTGCGCCGTGATCAGTTTAGGATAATTTGGCATAATTTTAGTAAACAGCACTTAGTCGATGTGAATGAGCCGAAAATCACGACTAAACTGACTTATTTATACTCTAAATATAATAAAAGGGCTTTGAACAAATCCCCAGCCCCAAAAAAAAGTTTATCTGCATTTACCGTAATTTGAAAGTGGACACTTTTTTATTGACCGCCACGGTACATTGACATTTATTCAAAAAAATCGGATGTAACCAACCCATGACTTTATCTATATATTTGAGGAATATAAGAAGGTCACAAAACAAAATTCGATATTGAACCGTACAAACACATTCACACATACTGGCAGCATTATGAAATACTTATAGCTATGACAGCATTTTTGATTCAAATTTAGCGCAAATTTATGGAAACTTGCACAAGACAAAAGGTCTACTTCCGGTAGTCAGATGTTGTTCAATTTTTTTTTATTACTTAAAATTACTATCAGTATTTTACACAATAAATATCAAGAAGATTAAAATAATTTGAAAGGTCAAAATAAAATAATGAAATATTGTTTTAAAAATAAACTCGCTATGATATTTAGGCCTATTGCGCATTGTGTTGGAGCGGAGCAACTCAAAAAAGTGGTTGGTAAACGTAATAATTCTATCGGTAAATGTCTTTTAAATTTTAATAATGTGTAATGAATATGATAGGTACGTATAATAATTGCGCACTGTCGACCAAGCCGTTTTCTTCTGCACTGGCAATACTGACGACACTCACACATATACAAACAGCCACCGATAGCAGTGAGTGGTCCGACCGGGCCCTAATCTCGGCTTTTACTAATATTTGTTATAGAATAAAGCATTTTCTGCTATTCTACATACATTAAATTATATGGAGATCATTAAAAAATCAGCTATTATGAAATATTGTATTTATGCTGCTCTAAATAAATAAAATTCATCAAAATAAATCCATATTTACAATCGGCACGTGATGCTTGAAATGTTCCAAAAATATCGTATTGAATAACTGTTTAAATCATTTAAATTTTCTTTTAGAACACATGTACACATATCTACTTACTATATATAAAATTAAATGTTTGTCTCTCTCATATACGATCCTACAACATAGAACCGATTGCGATGAAACTTACAGAAGCTATCGTGTGTATGCCCGCGATGGTTTCTTTAAAAAAAATTCGGATGTGACCAACCCATGACTTTATCTATGTATTTGAGGAATATAAGAAAGTCACAAAACAAAATTCAATATTGAACCGTACAGACACATTCACACATACCGGCAGCATTATGAAATACTAATAACTAAGACAGCATTTTCAATACAAATTGAGGGCAAATGTATGGAAACTTGCACAAGACAAAAGTTCTATTTCCGGCTGTCGGATTTTGTTCAATTTTTTTTATTACTTAAAATCGCTATCAGTATTGTACATATTAAATATTGAGAAAATAAAAATAATTTAAAAGGTCAAAATAAAATAATGAAATATTGTTTTAAAAAAAATACTACTTCCGGTTTACGAATTCCGACCCAAACCTTATGAGCTCTAATATAGCAAATAAAGAATACAAATATAAATTTATATTCTTTTTGTGCTAGCTTAATACGTTCAGGGGTGTGGACAGCATCCAGGCGACAACATTTTTTACTTTTCTAAGAGGAGAAAATCCCACATCCAGTTCATTAAATTTGGTGATTTTATTTTTTATTTTTACTTAAAATCACTATCTTTAATATACACAATAAATATCAAGAAGTTTAAAACAATTTAAAAGGTAATAATAAAATATTGAAAAAATAGGGAAATATTGTTTTAAAAAAAAATATTACTTCCGGGTTACGAATTCTGGCCAAAACGTTAGCACCTCTAAGTTAATAGATAAAGAATACAAATATAAATTTTCAACTTAATACGTTCAGGGGTGTTTGACAGAATCCAGGCGACAACATTTTTGACCTTTCTAGGAGGAAAAAATCCCACTTCCGGTTTATTAAATTAAATTTTTTTTTTTTTTCATTACATTAATACAAGAATTATACTTGAATTTTTTCGTGAAGATCACATATGTTTAAGGGGCCGAAAAAAATAGTGGAAGAAAAATCGACGAGTAAACTGCCACTTCCGGTTGAGGGATGCTTACCAAATTTTATACATAATTTACTATTATGCTTAAACTTCTAGATATGAAATTTCAATAAACCAAAAGGTTTCGGAGAAAAACATAAGAAACCTTGATTGTCTAGAGTAAAAGTACTACTTCCGATTCAGATAAAAATATTTAAAAAATATAAAGTTATAAAAAGTATTATTTCTAGTACATGTAAAAAACTTAAAAAAGAAGACACCTATAGGGGGAGGTACCATTTCCAGTCAACTTAAAAATTTGAAAAAAATTTACGTCATGTCGATAAGAATTTCATTAACCGATACTAAGTTTTAGTTCAATAGGACTAACGGTGTTCAAAAAATCCCCAAAAAACACAGACACACACACCCATTTTTTCTAGATCATAAAAACGTGATCAGTAATCGATTCTGAGTTCGAATCAGTCAAAATCTCGAGTTCAAATTTTCGCATGGTCACAAAACTTCATCTATTGTTACTACGTACATAAATAAAGTAAAAATCGGGAACGGAAACGGGAAAAAAGAGAATGAGTGGCATTGCAACACAATTATTACAAATGTTTTCACGTTTCCACCTGCGTTGTTAGGGTAAAATAAAAAACAATTGAATAATTTAAAATGTGTTCCCGTTCCCATTTGTCGGAAAAACCCAGACAGCGAACACATTTGAAATAATTCAATTGTTTGTTTATTTCACGCTAACAACGCAGGTCGTGACGCGAAAACATTTGAAATTATTGCGTTGCAATGACACTCATTCCCGTTTTTCCTGTTTCCGTTCCCTTTTTTGGGCGATTTTTTTTCACAATAATCTGCATGCATAAAACAAATCCCAAAAGTTTCATCGTAATCGGTTGAGTAGCCTATACGAGACATACAGACAGACAGACAAACAGACATCCAATTTTATATACATATATATATATATATATATATATATATATATATATATATATATATATATATATATATATATATACATACATATATACATAGATATATAAAATTAGCTCACTTGATATAATAGTATAGAATAAATATTAACATACATACAAATTGTATTACATATGTATGTATTATAATTTATGCGTTTTAATGTTAATCGTATACTTAAAATATATATGTATGTACTAAATATATATGTATATACTAAAAAGTTATATACGTATACCTGTCTATAAGTACATTTATAGATACTTTTTTCTTTGCTTTCCGTTGAACGATCTTATAGTTTCAATCGGATAAGCAATTGTCCAAAACGAGATTCTCAAGAACGGCGTGATAAAATCGCTTATTCAACCGCGAAATTTTACACCTCGGCAAAAAAATGAACGAAATTACACACAGAAAAGTTTACAATCTCACCTCGACCCTAATCCTAGCACAGTGAAACTTATCCAATTCTAAAGTTTTCACTTTTTTTATTAAAAAAAAACAAAAAGGCTGTCTTGTTACGAAAAGAGAGCTTTAATGAAAAAATGCCCTTTCTTGCGTTTTCGTTCCTCTTCGATGCAAGTAAAAAAAAAGAAAATTCGAGGTGAACCAAGTCGTTTTGAACAATTGAACGTGACCGAAATTTCCCTTCTGTTTTTGCACGTATTAAATTATTCAAAAAAACTTTTTTGTCCTTATACGTACATACAAACTTATTTTTGTAAGTAGATACATATAAGGTCGGCTGGAAAATATTGATGTTATATTACGACAAAAGAAAACTTACTGTGGGAAATCGAGACAATAACATTATTTTAGCGATAAAATAATAATTGATTTAGAAGGTCAGCAATTTCAATATCCTGTAATTTACAAACGGAGGCTGCTTAAGTAATCAAATTAGTAAATGGTTTATCGGAATTTCTCTTGAAAAAGAAGGATCTTAAAACGAAGGCCGGTCAATAAATGAAAATTAATTAAATTATCACTGGATTCAATTTCTTCCGTCATATTTTAAATTAAGAAAAGTTGTACTTTCATTAAGAATGAATTACATTTGTATAAACATACAGTGTACTCTCGATTATTCGGGATAATGCTAAATAACACGGCCACAGATAACTGAAAAATACGGATATTTCGAACTGCAAATTTTTTATATGGAAGCAATATCCGAATCAATCCTGCATTGCGTAGATTTAGATCGCGTAGTAATAATATTGAATTGCAAGCTGTACCCGAAAAGCGCACTGAGAATGTAATAGATATTTTCAAAAAACTTTGCAAGACTATCTCGGAGCCGATGGATGACAACTTAATATTATCCTGCCACAGAACTGCTAAATCAAACAAGAACAGTGACCGCCCTCGGAACATAATAGTAAGTCTACCAAGTTCACGTCACCGCGATCGTATCCTGTCTGCTGTACATCGCCACAATCGTAGTGTGCGTGCTACAAATCAACGTGACAACAACTCAGCTCTACTCAACTCTTCTCACTTGGGCATCTCTGGCACGCCCGTTAGAATATATGCAGCTGAACATTTATCACCAGAATCAAAATCACTTCACGGTGCCGCAAGAGCTACTGCCAAAAAAAATAATTATAAATATGTATGGGTTAAATTTGGCAAAATATTTATGCGTAAAGACGACAAATCGAACTCGATATTTATTCGAGATATAAATTGTCTTGCTAATATTAAGTAATATTACTAAATTTTTTTTTATTTACTAAATTTTTTATTTACTCGTGTAATATATAACTCCTAGATTCGTAGGTTTTTCTTTATTTTTTCAAAATTTTCAACAGATGTAAGTCTAAAATTTCCAATATTCACCTTCAAGTACTTGCCAATAATTTCGATATCATCTGCCTTGCGGAAACAAACTTTGATAACTCCATATTTAGCGAAGAATTGTTTGATAATAGATATATAGTTTACCGTAGTGACAGAGATGTTTTGAATAGCTCCAAAAAGGAAGGTGGAGGTGTCCTCCTAGCTATAAAAAAACAGTTTACCTCATTTAGGCTATTATCTTGGGAAAGCACTGTTGAAGATCTTTGGGTTAGGATATATCTAAATTGTAATTTTATTATTAACATTTGTTTAGTTTACCTACCCCCTAACTTAAATAATAATCTTCTACAGGCTTTCCATGAAAAATGTCATGGAATTTTTTCTAATACTGATACCAACCATGAATTCATTATTGTTGGTGATTTTAATATACCTAACATTGTTTGGTCAAAAGACTCTAGTAGCACTAAAATGTTAATAAACAATCCCATTGATTCGAAATCGTCCTTGTTATTTAATCTTATGGCTTATGGTAATTTATGTCAATATAATTATATAAAAAATTTTAATGGTCGTATTTTGGACTTATTCTTATGTAGCTTTGAACCATCTAGCTTATCTATAGCATGTCCAGTTAGTCAGTTGGATAAACACCATCCAGCATTCGATGTGCTCTTAGTTGTTAAGAAGATAAAATATTTTAAGCCCTTATGTAATAACATTGTACTGAATTACAGAAAATGTAATTTTGGTAATTGCAGAACTAATTTATCATTAATAGATTGGTCTGATCTTTTTAATAATTTGAGCATTGATGAATCGGTCAGTGTATTTTACAACACATTATACAGTATTATTGGTGACAATACACCTACAAAGAAGATTGTATCTGACACTGGCCGATATCCAATCTGGTTCAGTAAATCATTGGTGAAATGTCTCAAGGAGAAAGCCAAAGTACATAAAAGGTACAAAGTCTTTGGTAATCCCAGAGATTACGACACCTTTGCATTATTAAGAACTCGCTCCAAGAGACTGTTGTCCAAATGCCATACTGACTACTTGTCATATATTGAATCCCGCATTTCATTGAACCCTAAATGCTTTTGGTCTTACACCAAGTCTAAATGCAAGGGTAATTCTTTGCCCGAAACTTTAAGATTTAATAACATTTGTGCCTCATCTGGCTTAGATATGTGTGAATTGTTTTCTGAATATTTTTCATCTGTGCATAACAATGATGATTGCTCCCTTTCATATGTGGACGCTCACATTGACAATTGCTCGTACTGCCTTGATAAAATATATGTTGAAAAAAAGGAGATTACTTATGTCCTATTAAATTTAGATGTAAATAAGGGTGCTGGACCTGACGGCATACCTCCATACTTTATTAAAACTTGTTATTTGGAACTTGTGGAACCCTTATTTATAATTTTTAACAATTCTTTATCTGCTGGTGTATTCCCTTCTAAATGGAAACTAGCCAATATTGTACCTATTTTCAAGTCTGGCGATAAATCACTTTGTAATAACTATAGACCAATAAGTATCTTATCCTGTTTTGCTAAAATTTTTGAATGTTTAACTTATAATCATATTTATTCTCATGTAGTGCCTAAAATTGCACAGGAACAACATGGATTTGTTAAAAAAAAATCAACCGTTTCTAATCTTATTGAATTCACTACCACAATTTATAAATATCTTAATACTCGTACACAAGTAGATGTTATATATACAGACTTTCAAAAGGCTTTTGACAAGGTTAATCACGGTTTGCTAATTCGTAAATTATCTAAATTTGGAATTCATGGAAATTTACTTAGATGGTTAACTTCTTATCTTAATTTGAGAAGTCAATTGGTTACAATTAAGGGTTTCTCATCTGCCCCTAAAATAATCCTTTCAGGAGTTCCTCAAGGTTCTCACCTTGGACCACTTCTGTTTATTATTTTTATTAATGACCTAATCCCCCTACTGAAGTGTCAATGCTTACTTTATGCCGATGATCTTAAGGTTTTCCATCTTATCAATAGCGAGTCGGATTGCTTAAAATTACAATCCGACATTCATATAATATCTGAATGGTGTAATGTAAACCTTATGCATCTCAATATTTCTAAATGCTTCTCAATGACACTTTCCAGAAATCGTAACCTAATTGACTTTACTTACAATATTAATAACGTAGATCTTACAGCAAAAAATTGTGCCAGAGACTTAGGTATACTTATAGATTCCAAACTATCATTTAATGAACATATTAATCATATTGTTACTAAATCTTATAAACTATTGGGATTTATTTGCCGAGTTGCGAAGCCCTTTAAGAATCCCCATACTCTGATTCTACTCTATTACAGTTTAGTTCGTAGTAATATGGAGTATGCCTCAATCATATGGTCTCCCTATTACCAAACTCACATTGAGCACTTAGAAACAATCCAGAAGCGTTTTTTGCGCCATTTATCCTATAAGACTGGTCTTAAAAAACTGTTACCATCTTATAATGACAGACTTTCTTTTTTCCATATTGCAAGTTTGTCTCAGCGTAGAAGGGTTTCTGATTTGTTAATTTTATATAAGATTGCTAATGGTATTCTTGACACGTCTGTTTTAAGCGAGATTAATTTTAACGTTAATGCCCGATTCACCAGATGCACAAATCTTTTTTATCCACCTATTTGTCAAAGCAACACCTCTTTCAATAGTGCAATCGTTCGTATATGCCGTATTTACGATAGCTTAGATGATTGTCCTGACCTCTTTAGAGACTCTTTTAGTATTTTTAGGACAAAGGTGAAGAAAATAATATGTGGTTGATTTGCTTCTTCACCCTTATAGTCTTTCTTTTTCTTTTTTACTTTATCTGTATCTTTTTCTTTATCTGTTTCTTTTCTTTTTTTTAAAATCTTGATGTTTTTGTAATTTTACTTTTTTATATCACCATGTGGTGCTCACTGTAAATGGAATATTATATTTTTATTTATGTTTATTATTATTTTTTGTCTCATTATACAACTTTCTTTTTATATTTTATTCTGTATGTGTGCCTATTTAAATAAAATAAATAAAAATAAAAAATTGCCTGCAACCCCTGATCACTTGAATCACGATCAAACCACTCCTGTATAATTTCCCGATCAAAATTTTCAAAGCATTTTAAATTTTCATTAATCTGTATATTTTAGTCACGTACTTGCCTCGATCTCTTCACATTCCAATAAATCTTCATGATCGAACAAGTATTATTGGTTATACTTTCAACCAAGATATTTCTATTCCGTGTATAGCTATAGCATCCAATAGACTCCTTTTTTCCAAACGTTGATCAAGTCATCTTCCTCGTCGAGAGCTTTTAGAAGACCAGCACAGTACAGCCGTTTACATACCAACGCATAATAAAGTCAACCGGTCCATTAAAATCATCCCAAAAACCTCCACTAACAGTACTAAAAACATAAAATTGGTGCATCCTTGTGAAATCCAAAATATAATACGTAATTTAAAAAAATAAAAAGGCACCTGGGCGAGATTCAATAGATAACATCATAATCAAACAACTTCCATTTAAAGCTAGAGTCTCATTATCTAAAATATTCAACGCATGTTTATTCACCCGGTATTTCCCAGAATACTGGAAAACAGCCAACGTAATTCCCATACTTAGGCCCGATAAAAGCCCAAAAAACCCGGCCAATTATCGACCCATTAGCTTACTTTGCACGCTTTCAAAAATTCTAGAAAAAATAATCTACACTCATTTACTTAAAGTCGTAAATAATAAATTAATAAATGAACAATTTGGATTTCGCACTGGACATTCCACGACCCAACAAATAGCAAGACTAACTGAACACGTGACGAAGAACTTTAATATGAAGAGAAGTACCGGAATGGTATGTCTCGACATAGAAAAGGCTTTCTACACGGTTCTGCACGATGGACTCATTATAAGCTCCTTATTAACAAAATACCAAACTAACTAATTCTCATCATCAAATCGTACCTAACTCGTAGAAAGCTAGTGGTTACCGTAAATAATGAATTATCGTCTCCAAAAATAATCGCAGCTGGCGTTCCGCAGGGGAGCTTGCTTGGCCCACTCTTGTTCTCCATATATATAAATGACATACCTATTCCAAAAAACTGTCACATAGCCCTACATGCAGATGATACCGCTTGCTTGTGAAGCAAGTAGCAAAAAAAAAGACACTATTCTGAAAAATCTTGAATTTGCAATTAAAACAATGACTGAACACTTCACTAAGTGGAAAATTCAAATTAATCAAACCAAAACAGACGCCATATTCTTTATTAGACGCCATATTAGTACAATTAAGTGATTGAAATGTGTATTGAGTTGTGGGACATTCCAGTTATGTAGGAATTCGAGATATGCCTTGTGCCTTGGGGTCACTATCTTACGAATGATTGGGGCTAAGGGCTGTTTGTGCGTTTGAAAAGGCATTTCAATTAGTATGAATTTCTCTGACTAGTGGTTCTTGGTTAAAAATCTTTCACAAAATCCATTAAATACCACGACTATTTTCCTGGATTTTTATATCGTAATTTGCAATGCATTTAAAAAAGGTTTTTTTATGTTCTATGTCGTCGATGTAGATCGCCAGACATCTAACAACGATAACTTAAAATTTTATTGTAGTCCATTCATTGACCCATTGGTCACCCACAGGTTACCCACCACTGTTGTAGAATATAAAATATTTCAAGCGAAAAAGTCGAATGTCTCGTTGATTATTAGGGTGCACATTACGAGGGTGACATCTGCACAATAGTAATCGCACAAAAATAAAGACCTTTGTAACACTTTTGAGTGATGTGAGCTTTTCACCCCTCCATTGAAACAAATTGCGGTATTTTTGTGGCTCATCCACGGCCTTTTTATGCGAAAACAATGTGTCGTCTCAGTTAGAAGCCTCACTGTCATACCTTCAATTTCGTCCGTGTGAGCAACCCTCGCCCATTTTGCTGATGACGCTGGAAATTTTATTTTGGTCCTCTTTTATTTCATTTTTTAATATTTGTACGTTTGTCATATCATTTGAGAACACAAACGCAAAAGAAGTGATGTTTTATTTTGAACATTCCTACCAAGGTTGAAAAAACCACGAGTTGTGTATTCGTCATATATCTAATGTTGATTGATGCGTTACAGTTCAGCGAGTCAAATCACTGTGACATTGTTCAAAAATCGGATAATTCAAATAGTATATATGTAATTCCAAATATAATATACAGGATGTTATGAAGCTAAGTGCAAGACCTTATAGGGAGTATAGCAAGTATCATTTTAATTATTTTGAGCCATACATGCTTTAGTCATTAGTGCAAAGTTTCATCCTTTTTACTTTATCTACATATGTACATACATATATACATACGTAGTAATAATAGATGAAGTTTTGTGATCATGCAAAAATTCGAACTCCAGATTTTGACTGATTCGAACTCAGAATCGATCACTGATCACGTTTTCGTGATCTAGAAAAAATGTGTGTGTCTGTGTATGTTGGGGATATTTTGAACACCGTTTTATGGAACTAAGACAAGCTTTTTTGCCAGTGCTTTTTTTTTACTTTATCTATGTACGTAGTAACAATAGATGAAGTTTTGTGATCATGCGAAAATTCGAACTCGAGATTTTGACGGATTCGAACTCAGAATCGATCACTGATCACGTTTTCATGATCTAGAAAAAATGTGTGTGTGTCTGTGTGTGTGTATTTTGGGGATATTTTTAACACCGTTAGTCCTATCGAACTGAAACTTAGTATCGGTTACTGAAATTCTTATCGATACAACGTAAATTGTTTTCAAATTTTAAGTTGACCGGAAATGGTACCTCCTCTTATTGGTGTCCTCTTTTTTTTAAGTTTTTGAATTAAATTATCTCCCAAACCGCTAAAGCGCTGGCTTATCGTTTAATTATCGTAATTTTAGTATTTTTTTGCTGTTATCACAGATGCTTGAATTTGTTTTTATTAAATAGAATAAACAAAAAACAAAAAAAATATATGAATATAAAAATGTGAAATATATAAAATTGCCAGATTTAAATAAATATTATGATTAAGCGTAACTTATAAATAATTACATAATAATAACATTTTGTTTTTTGCGGGGCTCCTTTTTATTATTTTCTTTAATAAATGGTATTACGGTATGTGATATCTAGAATGTCCAATTTTATTGAACCACAATTTTACATTTTTTATTGAACAATTTTATATCCACTAATAAATTGAAATTGAATAATATATATGTAAAAATGAAGAATATAAAATAAATTATAAATAAAATCGTTGGATTTTACGTACTTGTGGCGAAAACCGATAGTTTACTATTTTTTATTTTCATTTTTCCTTAATCTATGTACGTAGTAACAATAGATGAAGTTTTGTGATCATGCGAAAATTCGAACTCGAGATTTTGACTGATTCGAACTCGGAATCGATTACTTATCACGTTTTCATTATCTAGTTTTTATTAAATTGATTTGTGTGTAGGGTTTGCAATACCGGTATTACCGAAACTGGGATTCTGGTATTTTATGCAATTTTCAGATACCGAAATACCGGTTTTTAAAAGATGAAATTCCGGAATTTGATATTAAGACTTATGCCAATTTGAATGTAAATTCAATTAATTTCAATTATGCACGATGATCCCATCAAGCGATTCCGGCATTGAGTTCCTTTTTAAGGTCCTATTTTAATTCATAGAATCAATAAATCTTAGGCAGGGTTTCCCTAACTACAAAAATCAATAATACTGTCAATGACTGATAATTTTGAATATATATATATATATATATATATATATATATATATATATATATATATATATATATATATATATATATATATATATATATATATATATAGGTCCTTTTTTACGGGATATAATAGGTAAAGTACATTCAGTCTTAGTTCAACTTTCGTTTAAAACATTCATCCGTTATTTGTTTTATTTTATTTCACATTTATCCGGCCTGTTTTTTTATTGATTCGCGATTATTGAACTTATCTACTTGACTTCCCGCTACATATCTACTACCTGGACCGCCCTTGGATTCATCTTAGAGAGTGCAGTAATTAAATAAATGTATGAATATAATTTTTCTTTTAATTAATCATTTTGAGATTTTTTATGTTGGATGTGGTGAAATATTAAAATTAATTAATATTGGGTATCCTATTAAGTTTCACGTGTTTTGAAATTAAACAATACACTTACCTTGAACCAATAATGAAATATCATGATATCATAAATTCTATTAGGATAATTTTATTCATATCATAATTTCATTCGTTTTA
This sequence comes from Arctopsyche grandis, assembly GCF_051622035.1. NCBI lineage: Eukaryota > Metazoa > Arthropoda > Insecta > Trichoptera > Hydropsychidae > Arctopsyche > Arctopsyche grandis. The sequence goes on from NC_135355.1 coordinate 16,443,158, forward strand.
AACCATGAATTTAGTATAATCACGACATTTACTATATGATCGATTAAATTATTTTTATTTTTTTGAATATTTTTAGTGAAGCATGTCACAAAAGAAAACATCGAAAGTTTGGGATCATTTCACACTGCTGCCAGTAGCGGGATCTCCATCAAAAACACGAAATAAAGCATGCTGCGAAGTGTGTAAATCAGAAATAGCTGTTCAAAATTCAAGTACATACATCAGCACTAATAAAGCATCTTAAAACACATAATATATATCCAAATGAAAAACGAGAGAGTGGCACGTCAATTAATTCGGTTTTTATAGCCTTTTATAAATAATTTAAAATTTGGAAGTTTTTGATTTTGGACCCGGACCCGGATCCGGACCCGTCGGGTTTTGAAAACCCGGATTTTCAGAAACCCTAAGCACAATATTGGTCAGTTGAATTCTTATATCTGCCGTGGTGTCGAATCTATCTCTGTATTTTGTTTTCGTTGCAACATAATTAGAGAATCCCACTTCGCATAAATATGTACGTCGTGGAAAACGGAAGTAAACAAATGACAGATTGTTTTGATTGATACTGATCTTTAAATTTTTGTTTCCAATCAGAGTCATTAATTAAATAAATTAAATTCTCATAATCACTTGCGTTTATACCTACTGGTTTAACTGCCACGGTAAAAAAGATGGATTCCGAACCCAGGAATCGTCCTCACTAGTTTTCGTAAAATATTCCGAAAGAGATGTTTTTAAGTTATGTAGGTGTTCTAAAAATACTTGTGAAACTATGTAAGTCATTCAAACAGTCATGTAAGACAGGAAAACAATAAAAATTATTAGATTCAACTGATGAAATCCAAAATTGTATCTTTTTATCAAAAAATGCAATTTTTTATCTCTCGTATTAAAAATTGTAATACTTTTTCCTTGCAATGATAAGTTGACATCATTGCACTTTGTGAAAATATTCGCCAGATATGCAAAATATATCAACTAACCAAGTCCATAAAATGCTGTTGCAAATTATTTTGTGCCCTCAAGAGTACTAATAATTCACTTTGAAGTTCATAAAGTCTTAAAATTGCTTTTCCTCTGGATAGCCATCTTACTTCAGTATGTAATACAATTGCTTTATGTCCACTACCCATTTCATCGCACAATATTTTAAATAATCTGGATTGAAGTGGTCTAGATTTTACATAGTTTATCATTTTCACGACTTAATCCAAAAAATTTGTGGAAATATTTTTAGTAACCAGTAACATGCCTATGCAAAATACAAAAGTTCAATTTTTTGTGAAATATAATATATATTTAGGCTCCGCGGAACACATATTTTGGCTCCGCCAAACACCAGTGTTCCGCGGAATATAGTTTGGGAAACTTTGATCTAAGGTATTTGTAAAAATTGAAATTATATTTTTATAATCTAATTCTCCCCTTTTAAAATATATTACATATTAATAATTTATAGGGAGCCTGGAATTTAAGTTGACGTCAATAACAAAAATTTCCTACCGCGGATCGTACTGCTCGGCCACTCCTTGGATTATGACATAAATTTTTTTTATCGTTGTAAAATGATATAAACATATTTTTTATACTAAATTTATTATAAAACTGATGTTAAATTATTCCACAAGTATTACAATTCCATTGCCTTTTTTTTGTTATACCGGTTTTAGTATTTATAATACCGGTATTGATATTTTGTCCGGTATTGCAAACCCTATTTGTGTGTGTGTGAAATTCATACACATAAACTATTATTAATGTATGTATGTATTTACATATATTTATTTATACCTTTTTCTTTACCGATAATTCAATAGATTGGGTTACGTGTCAATTTTGTGACTTTTCAATTCTTTTAATTTTTTATATTTTGGAAATCATTATTATTTTACTACTTACAATTTTATACGTTGGCAAGAAAAGTCTATCATACTTTTAAAATCTTTCAAGTTTGAGTCGGAGTTTGGAGTCGATAAATTTTGAAGCAACTCCACAGCCCGGGCTCTTTACATACCTCCTTTACGTTTCACTTACGATTACAATTCAGGAAAAAGTTTGCCTCTTATCAGATCGTTTTCATACTTTGCCATATTGCTCATTTTGGTCATCAATATAAGAAAATGGATCCTCCACCATTACGATAGAGATAAAATATCGTTTAAGAAGCTTTTCAAGTCCGAAAATTTTTAATCTCGGTGACGTTTGGCAGTCATTAATTTTATACATAGATGGCGGTAGTAAAAAAAAATTATTGGTGCTTTTATTCAAAATAATAATTTTATATACAAATTATAGAAGAGGTATGTTTTTAAAAAACTTTTTTACATACCTTCTTTGCATTTCACATGGCTTTCGTGTTAGTGGTAATTTTTTATATCTCTTATCTCTTATCCGATCGTTTTCATACTTTGCCATATTGCTCATTTTGGTCATCAATATACGTTAATGTATCGTCTGCTATTACGTTGGAGATAAAATATCGTATACAACGCGTTTTAAAAACGGGGCACGTAGACCTTCCTGACGTTTAACAAGCATTCGTCCCGTGTCTTCCAACTTTTTCGCCTTGATATGGCCATATCAGATTTTAATTGTTTAATCGCCTATAATTCACTTTATATTTTATAAAATTTGCTCTATAGGTTCTCGTTATCTCTAATATATAAATATTTATAGTTTTAACTCTCATATGTATATATAAATTTCGAATTTGGCGTGTAGCTTCTTGTAAGGTAATACACGATATATATTGATTTTTGGACAAATATGTCAGATCTGACATTTCACGACTAAAAGTATATCTCTTCACTGGGTTTTATCTGCGAGATAAGTATTCAATAAGAAGTTATGTTGTATCTAATTTTTAATATGATTTACAATAAGCTTTATATATAAACATACATTTAGTTTTTTACAATAACCTTACATACATACATCACATACAATTATTTTTAGTTATCAGCTGATTTAATTTATCTGATGATTGAAAAGTTAATTTCTGTAAATACATTAACTCATTTATGGACAATCATACATTGATAAACTATTCTTAAAGCAAATCATTAAAGCAATCTTAGTATTAATAAACTATTCTAAACTGTAAGGTTCCCGGCATAAATGAGTATACATACATATGTATTTCCGGCAGCAACTCATAACCTCAAATTTCATTGTTTATTCCTCCAAAACAAACTTTCTAACCAATACAAGCTTGATATACATATGTACACAGATCAAACAGTGATAGTTTTATTTTTAGTTATCAGCTGATTTTTTAACAACTTATTTATATTCCTTCGTTAAAACTGAAAGCCTGATACAGCCCACGGGCCAATAAAGATTTCCGACCGCTGATCTATGCTATACAAAAGTATTTCTCATCTTAACTGAAGTGGGTTTACATTATCATATTTAAAGTAAGTTTTGCACACGCGCGATATGACATTATAATGTATTGAACAATATTTGTCCCGAATATTGTAATAAATCCAACTTTTGTTTTCTCAGTATTATCTTCAAGCATTCTTCGACGACTACATACGCAATACAAATTCATATGCGATAAATTTTCATAATAAATTTCGATAAATACACGTGCCACCGTTCCCGCCATCACGGGGTACTTTATTACCGTGTATTTTATACCCGTTGCCCACGTATCGAGTTGAGTGTTGTATGTTTCGTATCTCGTATTTATTTTTCATATTGTCGAGGAGGAAATTAAACATCATACCCTTGTGTTTCGTATGAAATGGTAATAGGGACGAGGACACTCGATATGGGGCTTGTAACGGTGAAAATGCGGTCTTTAAGACAACCAAACGGAGCAAGAAGAGTTGTGCTCCCGAATCAATATTTGATTTCCAAATAAAAACTTCACGTCGCTATGGCAATATTTAAGCCACTAACATACGTTTTACATACTCAAGTTAAAGGCAGTTAAGCCGTTCCTTGATTTTTTACAAACCTCCTTTACGTTTCACTTACGATTACATTTCAGAGGACTTTTTACCTCTTATCCGATCGTTTTCATACTTTGCCATATTGCTCAGTTTGGTCATCAATATATGTAATTGTATCCTCTGCCATTACGTTGGAGATAAAATATCGTATACAACTCGTTTGAAATCTGCCCGGCGAGATAGTCTCTGAATATGAATTCTTGGTGAATATCCGTTTTCGCCATCATCTAGTTTTAATTGCTTGACCGCCTATAACTATGTACGTATGTACGTATGTTATGTTAATTTAGTTTGACGTTTCCATGCGGACTGTTGTGTTTTGTGATTTTCGCCTTTAAATCTGAATCTGACCGTTCCGCAAGGAGTTCAAAACTAAGCAGAGGTTAGTAAAAGTAGTTGTTTTGGCCATTGCGGCTGAAACTTTGACTAACGGTAAACTACTTTTTTTGACGCTTCCACGCGGCCAAGAGTGTTCAAACTATTCGTAGTTTATCGCTTTTAATTTCGAGTCTGACTATTATACAAGGTGCTCAAATTCGATAAAGCAGGTCGAGATTTCGGTTATTGTAAGAATATCTTTGTCAGGTATGTAAAGCATCCGTTCCATCACTATGATTTCAACAATATTTGACTGATTGCGTTTGCTCGTATTTGACAGGTATGAAAGACGTCCGACTCAACCCGATGTGTATGATTTCAAGATTATGTGCCTGCTAGAGTTTGCCATGTTGTTCGCTAGTCGTGAGGATGATAATGAAGACTGCGTTGATCTATGTATATGAGCCAGAACGATCCACTAGAAAAAAAAATAATCATTCTCAGTGACAACAGTAAGTTAGTGGTGAGGAATATTCCTGCAGTTGTACGTGTGCTTTACTTTTTCAGCGACTGGTCCTGAGCCTACTTCTCCAGTACATGCCATAACGCTCTGAGGCTGAGCTGCTAGATGTATTTGTTCTCGCAAGAGAACCTCATATTCTACATACTAATAAGTAAGTAATGTTGACCGTTTCGAAGACCCCACTAACTTGTATGGTGACAGATGAATTAAATTGTTGCTGTACTGGCTGTAAAGTTTTACAGCGCCGCCCTGAACTCCACGCAGCCCAAAGTCTCGGAACGAGAAAGAGAAAGAGCTATTTGCAACTGCAGATAGCTCTTTCTCTTTCACTCACTCTGCCGTTTTGGGCTGGACAGTCGGCAGCCTTGATCTTACATTTGATTAGTTGAATCGCACGATCACAGCTTTATTCGTTTTCGTTACTCTTAATTGGTTGTGTACGAGCCCTCATCAAATCTTCGGTAAGTCGTTTTCATTTCGATAACAGCAAACTTTTTTCAAATCTGTTTAATTTTTTCTCGTAATTTTTATTTAAATATATTAAGATTTTTTTTCTTTTAAAAATGGAAGAAAAAAAGAATTCAGTAAAATATTTACAAAATTTGCACTTTTCGCGACTAGAACTTACCGAAAAAGTCGCTATAAAAGCATTAGGCTGCCTCACGCCCAATTTAATTATTTCACAGCCTGCAACTAGTAGATCCTTTAGTTACTCGCGAAAATTTAATCCAGACATTTATAAAAAATACAATTGGTTAACGGGATGAACAGAAAAAAACGCGTTATTTTGTTATCCGTGTCTTTTGTTTGGAGGCGAGTCGCCAGGCGAAGCATCTTGGACGAAAACAGGAGTTATTGACTTAAAACATTTAAACGATAAAATTAAAAAACACTATTATGCTGTACATTAACATTAGAATAATATAATACTATGATTACTAACAAAACTAAATTAAAATTGTAAAATAGAAAATGATCAATAGATCGAGAATTGTAAAATAGAAAATGATCAATAGGTGAAGACCCCGGGGCTTCGGAGGCACCGGGGGCGCTGGGGGCGAAGGCCCCGGGCGTCGGAGGCACCGGGGGCACCGGAGGCGTCGGGGGCACTGGGGACGAAGGCCCCGGGAGCCGGAGGCATCGGGGGTGCTGGGGGCGAAGGCGTCGGGGCGTCGGCGATGCACAAAACGTAATTCGTAATTCATAATCACTTCGTAATTTCTAATGCTTGCATCAATTTCATTCCGAAACCAGTAGTTTCGATTTCTTTAACTTTATTTTTATTCGTATTTCAATTCCTTTTCGAACCACCAACCGTTGAAATCAACCGGCACAACACTAATATGTATATAGATTCGACTTACGACGGATTCGACTTACGACCGAGGTTCAGGAACGTATCTCCGTCGTATGTCGAGGAATACCTGTATAATATACCTACGTACATATGCACCTACTGATCACGTATAATACTTTATTTTCTTACATGTAAATATGTCATAGCGTTTATATTCGTCGTTCATTTTTATGTTCATCAAATTTTCCTTTTTCTTAAATTTAATATACAAAATTCCATAGTATTTCCAAGTTGGCCGAGGATTTACATATGAAAGCCTCTCCTCCATTTATTCCAGTCCCTTCAGCTGAATATCAATGAAATATTGGATTGTGCGGAATGTGGGCTAGATCTGCATAATCAGGACCGGACTGGTTACAGGTAGGTATTTTGGGTCTAAAGTAGCCTGGCGTCCTTGCGAATTTAGCTCGAGACTCTTGGCGAATATCTTAGCCTTAATTTGATTAAAACTAAAGTTAACTGAATTATCGAATTCCTCTTTCGGCCGCTTTGCAATTCGATCGCTTTCTGAAACGAATCCGTTCGGCGAATTTCCTCCTTTTTTTAATTAACTTAAAACTATTCAAAATAAATCACTGGAAGCGATGTGCATTAAATAAATTGCCCGTCCATTCAGAGTCAACTGTGAAATGTACTGAATGGACAGCTGAATAATTTTCGCCTAGCAAAAATCAATACAAGACTGAATTTCAAAAGCTTCCGAAGAAATTAAGCAGATGATAATATTATATTATATGTATATCAATAGCATAGTTCGCTTCTTTGTCACTTAAGCAATAAATCTTTCAGAACACTATACATATTATAATCCCAAATTATAGCCAAGTGCACCTTCTTTAACCCTCCCTCACCGAAGTGGGGTATGCAAGTGCCCCAATTTTTACGTTTTTCGTAATAACTGTGGTTTTCAAAGCTATACACCCTATATTTCTTGTGTTCCTAGAATGAACTACAAGAAATTTATTTTAATAGATTTTGTATGATTCAGAAAAGGGATACATTTATACATTTCTACGTTCCAAAGTATGATTTAAAGGCGGTAGTGATAAGCCATGTTTTTGACTGTTCGCTTACATATCTATATTTTCGTAAGCTATTGTTTCCGTTGCTTTTGGCGTGTGGCTATTGAGTCATGCAGTCGCCTATTGGTCTTACCTATGTCCGTTTGCGTGTTGATGCTTGTCATTACTTTTTAATACAAAAATAGTCAAAAACATGCTATAGGACGAAAACTTTTTATGTTGATGTATAAAGTGATTAATAAGATATTATATACATATGTATATTGAACCCATTTGTATTGAGAAAAGCTGTATTTTGATTAAAAAATACTGAGTTCTTACTCGACCCCGGTTCGGGACACTCGTTTGATCTCGACGCTCTGTCCTTCAAAGGTTAATTAATATTTTCATCAGAATTTTGCAATGCATTATTTTGAAAATGATATAATTATTATTAGGATCATCCTTATTAAGCATCAAGATATCTTATAAACCCACTTTAAAGGTTAATAAAGTCGACCAACAAAGTCCTCTATATGAGGCCACCATGTAGAGGACTTTGTGGCTCATTTTGTACATGTCAAAAATGTTCAACGGTCGCAGTAAGGGCGGAGTAAGCATCAACGGTCGCTTCTTGAGTCACCTTCGGTTCGCAGACGATATAGTTTTAATAGCTCGTGATTCAGCTGACCTACTTAACAGACTAACACAGCTGGACAGGGAAAGTAGAAAAGTAGGATTAAAAATCAACGTAGATTAGACCAAACTAATGTTCAATAGTTATTGCATGCCTGATAGCATCCCATTAGATGATAAACCAGTAGAAGTAGTAAATAATTATTTATATTTAGGTCAAATAATTGACATGTCTGGTAGTAAAGATGAAGAGATAAAGAGACGTATGAAATTAGGATGGAGTGCATTTGGACGGATGAATGCTGTTTTTAAATCAAAAATGCCACTCTGCCTGAAGAAAAGGATCTTTGATCAATGCGTTTTGCCAGTGATGACGTATGGATGTGAAACTTGGACACTGAACGCCAAGATGCTACATAAAATCCAATGCACTCAAAGAAGTATGGAACGCTGTATGCTTGGCATAACGAGGAAAGACAGAAAGCGGAACACGTGGGTGAGAAGTATGACAAGGGTAGTGGACATAGTGGATAGAGTGAAGAGATTGAAATGGCAATGGGCGGGTCACGTAGCTAGGAGGATGGACGAAAGGTGGACAAAAGAAGTGCTTGAATGGTACCCGAGAGAATGCAAAAGAGTAAAAGGAAGACCGCAAGGAAGATGGGTGAACGAAATTAGAAAATTGTGCGGAATGAGATGGATGAGTGTTGCGCAAAACAGAGATGAGTGGAAGCGTGTTTCAGAGGCCTTCATCCAGCAGTGGATGGCGAATGGCTGTAAATGATGATGATGATGATATATATATATATATATATATATATATATATATATATATATATATATATATATATATATATATATATATATATATATATATATATATATATATATATATATGTATATATATATATATATATATATATATATATATATATATATATATATGTATATATATATATGTATATATATATATATATATATATATATATATATATATATATATATATATATATATATATATATATATATATTATATATATATATATATATATATATATATATATATATATATATATATATATATATATATATATATATATATATATGTATATATATATATATATATATATATATATATATATATATATATATATATATATATATATATATATATATATATATATATATATATATATATATATATATATATATATATATATTATATATATATATATATATATATATATATATATATATATATGTATATATATATATATATATATATATATATATATATATATATATATATATATATATATATACATTACATTTCAATGGGCATAAAACTAGTACATTTATAAACATAGTGATAGTAAAAATATACGCAAGGCAAGAATAATGAATTAAAAATTCAAAAATTCATCAAAATCCATATGATCTTTTTTCCATTCACCAAAATTCATAATCGACTTAATACAAAACTTCATACTTTTGCATAACTTTGACGCAATATAGCGGACTAACTATAAATCACAGTTTTCCTTGTCACATTTATTCTTAATACATATTCACAACTAGACCCAAGTCTAAGTCTAAATAAACCTCTATACAAATTCATTGTTTTGTACTATAATTTTATTGAACGTACACAACTTTGACTAAAGACGCACTATTGATTTCCAATGCGCCGCAATGAGGCCATAACGAATTCGAGTTCAAGAGGCACGTTCGCGTAATTTTCCGATCAAAATTCGATTAATACGATTAAACCACATCATTTGGGAACAAGACTGAATTTTCTGTTCCGACTCCTTTGAAGTTATAACTTTATTTTTATTATATTTCCGAATGGCAGAAACGTCTTAACTACATCAAAAGAGTGAGTTTGTGTGTTCTTCTATTAAATATTATATATTGTATTAATATGGTGAGCTGCATCTGGTGGTGATGCTTCAACCGAGTATTAAATAACGCTCAGACATGTCACCGGTGTCACGGACACATACTGTTCCCACAGTGGAAACAAAGTGACTCGATAACGGGGCGTGTCACATAGCTGAACATGCTCTTTGTCCTCACCCAACTTTCCACCCACTCGGTATCTGAAACGCACCTTCCCTAATTATAAAATAACCAGTTTTTCATATGTTTATTACCATTTGTAGATAATGCCCCAGATATATGCAAATTTCTCGCTCTGGTTGTTAAGATTTTCGAAAATCGATGTGCCATTTTTATGTTATACTAGCTGAACCCGGCATGCGTCGCAATGCCACAATAACGTATGCAATTCCCGTTCCCGTTCCCGTTCGCATTCCCGTTCCCGTTCCCGTTTCCGTTCTCGTTCTCGTTCCCGTTCCCGTTCCCATTCCTGTTCCCGTTCTCGTTCCCGCTCGCATTCCCGTTCCCGTTCTCGTTCTCGTTCCCGTTCCCATTTGTCGGAAAAACGCAGGAAGCGAACACATTTAACGAAATTATTCGATTATTCGTTTATTTTACCCTAAGACATTTGAAATTATTGCGTTGCAATGCCACTTACTCCCGTTTTTCCCGTTTCCGTTCCTGTTTTTGGCCGATTTTTTTCACAGTAAGCTTCCCGGACATGCATACAATAAATCCTGAAAGTTCCATCGTTCCATCGTCCAATAACGCATGCAATTCCCGTTCCCGTTTCAGTTTCAAATTAATCTTCAAAATAAGGCTTCGCTCGGTATTTGTAACTAGTGTAGGGTCGAAACCACCCGTTGATTTCAACGGGTGGTTTCGAAAGGAAATTGAAACTCGAATAAAAATAAAGTTAAAGATTGACTGGTTTCGGAAAGACAAAGGCACAAAAAAATGAAAATTATGAAAAAAATGAAAAATATGAAAATAATGAAAAATATGAAAAAAATGAAAAAAATGAAAAATATGAAAAAAATGAAAAAAAATTAAAAAACTGAAAATAATGAAAAAAAAATGAAAAAAATGGAAATAATGAAAAAGATGAAAAATTTGAAAAAAATGAAAAAACTGAAAATAATAAAAATATGAAAAAAAAAATTTGTTCCCCATACTGGTTGATGGTTGATCATAAGAAATCGGAAATCGAAAAAGATTGTCGACGAAAGCCGAAGATACGCGAATGATTGGTTCCCCGTACTTCTATAGGATAATCGAATATTAAGCAATTTTAGAGCGTTTTTTCTGTCGAGGCTGTAGACTAATGGCTAGCGACCTGTTCTGGGCGAGGGGGCCTTAGTTCGATTCCGTGATTTGGAATTAATTTTATTTTTCAAATATCGCTAAAATAATAATTAATTTCAATAATTTCAATTGAAAATATATATTTAATTGTTTTATATGAAAAGAAAAAAAAATGGTTCAAAACCTCGCTAAATGAAATTATTAAAATTACGTATTTTTATATGGCGAGAAGGAATATTTCAATTAATGTTTAAAAAAAAAAGGGCGAAATGAAAAATTGGATTTGGCGTGATGTCTGAGACCATTACCTCAATTAGACCCATATTCAGGCTATTTGGGGTGATCGGTTCGAGTCGCGACAAAGTCGTCTCGTCGAAAAATGAATTAATCGATTTTTATCGATTCATTCATTATGTTCGGCGAGAGTTAGGACACACACACAGATTACCGACTTTATATATATGATATATAAACCGCTTAAACATGACTAATCTAATAGTAAAAAAAAATTTAAAAAATATATGAATTTTTTTTATAATTTTGTAACAATAGATGCAGTTTTGTGATCATGCGAAAATTCGAACTCGAGATTTTGACTGATTCGAACTCAGAATCGATCACTGATCATGTTTTCGTGATCTAGAAAAAATATGTGTGTGTGTGTCTGTGTGTATTTTGGGGATATTTTTAACACCGTTAGTCCTATCAAACTGAAACTTAGTATCGATTAATGAAATTCTTATCGACACGTCGTAATTTTTTTTCAAATTTTTAAGTTGACCGGAAATGGTACCTCCCATTATAGGTGTCCTCCTTTTTTTAAGTTTTTGAATACAATTATCTCCCAAGCCACTAACTTAATCAGACTGAATTTTTTTTAAATATGATATAAATAATAATTTTTATAACTTTATATTTTTTAAATATTTTTATCTGAACCGGAAGTAGTACTTTTACTCTAGAGAATCGAGGTTTTTTATGTTTTTCTCAGAAACCTTTTAATTTATTGAACTGAAATTTCATATCTAGAATTTTAAGCGTAATACCAAGCTAAATATGTATAAAATTTAGTAATTATCTCTCAATTGGAAGTGGCAGTTTACTCTTGTTCGATTTTTTTTCCACTATTTTTGTCCACCCCTTAAACATGTGTGTTCGTCACAAAAAAAATCAAGTATAATTCTTGTAGCAATGTGTGAAAATAAAAATAAAATTATTAAATTTTATAAACCGGAAGTGGGATTTTTTTCTCTTAGAAAGGTTGAAAATGTTGTGCCCACTACTCTGTCCACATCCCTGAACGTATTAAGCTGAGAATTAATATTTCTATCCTTTATGTACTAACTTAGATCTGGTAGGGTTTTGGTCAGAATTCGTAAGCCGGAAGTAGTATTTTTTTTTAAAACAATATTTCATTATTTTTTCATTATTTTATTTTGACCTTTTAAATTGTTTTAAGATTCTTGATATTTATTGTGTATAATAAAAATAGTAATTTTAAGTAAAAATAAAAGAAAATCACTTAATTTAATGATTTTTTTCCTCGTAGAAAGTTCAAAAATGTTGTGCCCACTACTCTGTCCACACCCCTGAACGTATTAAGCTGAAAATTTATATTTTTATCTTTTATGTACTAACTTAGAGCTGGTAGGCTTTTGGTCAGAATTTGTAAGCCGGAAGTAGTATTTTTTTTTTAAAAAAATTTCATTATTTTATTTTGACCTGTAAAATTATTTTTATTTTCTTGATATTTAATGAGTATAATACTGATAGTGATTTTTAGAAAATAAAAAAAATTTGAACAAAATCTGACAACCGGAAGTAGAACTTTTGTTTTGTGCAATTTTCCATACATTTGTGCTCAATTTGTATCGCTATCATAGTCATCAGTTCAATATCGAATTTTGTTTTGTAACCTTCTTATATTCCTCAAATATATAGATAAAGTCATGGGTTGGTCACACCCGAATTTTTATATATATAGATATGTAATCAACTTTGTGATCATACGAAAATTCGAACTCAAGATTTTAACTGATTTGAACTCAGAATCTTTCACTGATCACGTTTTTATGATCTAGAAAACTGCTTGTGTTTGTTTGGCTGTGTGTCTGTATTTCGGGGATTTTTGAACACCGTTCGTCCGATCGAACTGAAACTTAATTTCGGTAGCTGAAATTCTTATCGATACGACGTAATTTTTTTAAGTTTACTGGAAATGGTTTCTCCCGTTATGGGTGTCCTCTTCGTCAAGTTTTTGAATTCAAGTATCTCCCAAACCGCTTACTGAATCCGAACTCTTTCGGAAAATATTCCGAAAGAGTGTTTTTCATGTTATGTAGGTGTTCTAAAACGACTTTTGAAACTTGTTTATCAACTTTAAAATTCAATTCATTCAAACATTCATGTAAGACAGAAAACAATCAAAACTATTATATTCAGCTGATGAAATCCAAAATTGTATTTTTTCATCAAAATATGCATTTATCTCTCCTATTAAAAATTGTAATACTTTTTCCTTGTAATAATAAGTTGACATCATTGCACTTTGTGAAAATATTCGCCATATATGCCAGATATAGCAACCAACCAAGTCGATAAATTAATGTTGTTGCAAATTATTTTGTGCCCTCAAGAATAATACTAATTATTCACTTCGAAGTTCATTGAGTCTTAAAAGTGCTTTGCCTCTGGATAGCCATCTCACCGCACTAAGTAATAAAAGTGCTTTATGTACACTACCCATTTCATCGCACAAATTTTTAAATACTCTGGATTGACGTGGTCTAGATTTTACAAAGTTTATCATTTCACAGCTTCATCCAAAACATTTTTTTAATTTTTGGAATTTTTTTTAGTCACCAGTACATGCCTATGCAAAATACAATTACTGCCGGTAGCTCTTGTAGCTACTTTCAGGAAAAGTGATACAACACCCTTCATTTTTCCTACCATTGCTCGAGCACCATCTGTACAAATATCAATACTCTATTCCAAGCCCATCTTTTGTTTTGTAATGTAATCATTAATACATTAATACATCCGTAGATTCATCCATTTGCAATGCATATTTACTGCAAAGTCCAAGTTGACGAATTAACTCATTCTCTATGTTAGTAGAAATATCTTTAATGCGTCGTGAAACAGTATTATTTAATAATTGTATTGCATCAATTTTTTTAGTGGCCTGCTCATTACAAACACATGACACCACGTCTTTCGCACATGGCTTAACTTTTTATTTTATCTGTGTACATACGTAGTAACAATAGATGAAATTTTGTGATCATGCAAAAATTCGAACTCGAGATTTTGACTGATTCGAACTCAGAATCGATTACTGATCATGTTTTCATGATCTATAAAAAATGTGTGTGTGTGTGTGTGTGTATCTGTGTATTTTGATTTTTCTAGCCCTATCGAACTGAAACTTAGTATCGGTTACTGAAATTCTTATCGACATGACGTAAATTTTGTTTCAAATTTTTAAATTGACTGGAAATGGTAACTTGCCTTATAGGTGTCCACTTTTTTTTAAGTTTTTGAATTTAATTATCTACCAAACCGCTAACTGTATTGGACTGAAATTTTTTTGCATGTAATAGAAATAATAATCTTTATAACTTTATATTTTTAAATATTTTTATCTGAACCAGAAGAAGTACTTGAAATGAAAATTTATATTTGTATTTTTTATGTACTAACGAGTTTTTAATATTTTGGTCACAATTCGTAAACCGGAAGTAGTATTTTTTTGTTAAAACAATATTTTATTATTTTATTTCGACCTTTTAAATTATTTTAATCTTCTTGATATTTATTGTGCATAATACTGATAATGATTTTAAGTAATAAAAAAAATTGAACAAAATCCGACAACCGGAAGTAGAACTCTTGTATTGTGCAAGTTTCCATACATTTGCGCTCAATTTGTATCGCTATCATAGTCATCAGTTCAATATCGAATTTCGTTTTGTAACCTTCTTATATTCATCAAATACATAGATAAAGTCATGGGTTGGTCACACCCGAATTTTTTATAATGCTGCCGGTATGTTTGAATGTGTCCGTACGGTTCAATCTAATCTAATTTTGTTTTGTAACCTTATTTTCCTCAAATTCATAGATATGCTCATGGGTTGGTCACATCCGAACTTTTTTATATATTATCTTAATTTTATTTACTTCTCAGCTGGCAAACCCAGTCTGCGATCCAAGTCAAAGTAAATTGTAAAACTTTGGCCGTTCCAAATTGAAAGCTGTTGATTTTCATAGAAGAAAAAAAACAAATGTCTAGTATGCAAAATGTATATGTACATATATAAGGTAATGTATGTATATAATATATGTATGTTTGTACATATTTATAATAGTATGAACGTATACATATATGTATGTATGTATGTACATATACATACATGCTTGCATTTACATCAAGTTTCGTTAATAAGTAACACTAATAATACGCAACTTAAAAGTCGTATACATATGCGTAACTTAAATTCCATATATTGGAAAATTGGAATTAAAAAAAAATTGCTCCAATGTTTTGTAGGTTATTTAGGCCTTTTAATAGATATATGTATATGTGCATATTTACTATGTTTTTGGTGGCCTTTAAAACCATGCGCCCCTGTCACGTATCTTTCGCACCCCAACCCCTCATTACAACGCTGCTCGCGCATTGACCTTATAAAATCTCACACGAGTATAAAAATTTAAATCCCCTTTTTTATTTTATTATCTTACAAAGGTTATAAACGTAATCATTTTAACATTTCATCGCGATATACGCAAACTCGACATTTCTCCCCTCACACGTTCTCATCCCTCTGCTCGGACTCCTGAAAAAAGAAACAAACAGCAATTTCTATATTTTCCGTTCAGATTCACATTTACGTTTATTTCTTTTTCCCGTTTACGCATTATACAAAAAAGCGAAATACTGCTCTCGTATTTATGTATGCTTTGTACGAAAGTGAGACTATATACATGTATGTGTGGGAGTGAACATACACACTATGTACATATACATATATGTATGTATATATTTATTTTTTTGTTTTAATATTCAACGGTGGTGGATAAAAAAAGGTTTGCTTCCGCAAAATCCCATATGCGCCCCTAAAATTTGAATCAATATCCACCTCGGAGCCCCTATTCCCCTCCCCCCTCATCCCAGCTCCAGCATGATGTGATATTGCTATTTTTTCGTGGACAGTCGACGTCAATATTAAAGGAAAATTTAATTTTGATCGGTCGTATCGAATGATATTTTACATATTTTGCATACGTCGAAGCATGTGTCCATGTACAATTTTTGACTTCATTTTTCATCCAAATTGGATTTTATACTGTAGCACGCTTCCAAGCTCTGGTTTGTGATTTAAAAAATAATTTTGAACAAATATTACATAATACATGTAATAAACATGTGTACGTATAAATATGATCATATACACATACACACATATGTATGTACATATGTAGTAATTTAAAATTAAATTAAAAACTTTTTGAGCGCTTGGTTTTATTTAAAAACTAGCTGAACCCGGCATGCGTTGCAATGCCACAACAATGCATGCAATTCCCGTTCCCGTTCTCATTCCCGTACTCGTTCCCGTTCCCTTTCCCGTTCTCATTCCCGTTCTCGTTCCCGTTCCCGTTCCCGTTCCCGTTCCCGTTCCCGTTCCCGTTCCCGTTCCCGTTACCATTCCCGTTCCCGTTCCCGTTCCCATTCCGGTTTCCGTTCCCGTTCCCGTTCCCATTCCCGTTCCCGTTCCCATTCCCGTTCCCATTCCCGTTCCCGTTCCCATTCCCGTTATTGTTCCCGTTCCCATTTGTCGGAAAAACGAAGGCAGCGAACATATTTGAAATTATTTAATTATTTGTTTATTTTAACCTAAAAACATTTGAAGTTATTGCGTTGCAATGCCACTCATTCCCGTTTTTCCCGTTTCCGTTCCTGTTTTTGGCCGATTTTTTTCACAGTAAGCTTCCCGGACATGCATATAATAAATCCTGAAAGTTCCATCGTTCCATCGTACAATAACGCATGCACTTCCCGTTTCCGTTTCCGTTTCTTGATGCGTTTCGATAAGTGAATGTTTCAGTTTCAAATTAATCTTCATAATAAGGCTTCGCTCGGTATTTGTAATATAAACCACTTAAACATGACTTATCCAATAGTAAAAAAAAAATTTTAATGGACATTAATTTTTATATACATATATATGTAGATATACTTTGTACATATGTATGGAGTTTATTGTATTGAACTCAAGAAACCCAATGTAATCGAAGTAAATTCCTTTATTAATAATAACCGTTTTTATGTTATAC